>NW_027070056.1:342868-444284 GCF_002906115.3 Quercus suber
AAAAAAAAAAAAAAAAAGAATCACCGAATGTGAGAAAAGTACAGTCACATGTGATGTTAGTACTACACAATGTAAGAATGGTACCATCAAATGTGAGAAAAAATAAGGGAATTATTAGATGTGAATTTTGAAAATTTAACCGCTAGATTGCACTTTCTTATTATATTTTTCATGCTTATAAAATTTTAAGAAAATAAAAAATCAATAACTACGTCATCAATTAAATATTTAAAGTTCAATTTTTTTTTGTCTAAAATTTTGCATAAAAAATAAATAAATTAATTAAATAATAAATAACATTCAATTTAAATAAAATTTAACATATATTAAGAACATGTAAATTCTCATCCAATATATATATATATAAAGAATTGGATGCATCACGATCCTTTGTCCTTATCTCGTTCAACTTACAAATACAGATGCCTTGTAGTAGCCGACGTGTCCTTCTATTTTAGGATTTTGAAGTACTATCATTTTAAGCTTTAATTCTAACTCTCAAATATATAAGGGAAATGTTACCAAGCAGTGTGAGATGCTTGTTAACGTTTCCTTTTTTGTGTCTCATTTAAAAAAAAAGGAAAGAAGTAGTCAAAAAAATTATCGGAAAAAATAAAAATAAATAAATAAAAAGTTGCTAAAAGTTGCTTAAAAAGTTGAAAAGAACTGATGCCATTAACACAACCCAATATATAAATAGAAAAAACTATGTGTCCTACTATTTTAAGATTTTGAAATATTATCCTTTTAAGGATTGAGATTAAGTATAATGAGTTTTAAGGTTTTTAAACTATTATCGTTTTACGTTTTAAGGATTGAGATTAGGTGTAATGTCTGATACAATTAGTATGAATGTTTAAAATTTAAAATTGCAAAAAGAAACTTTAATGCTTAACTATTAAATATAAAAAATGAGTAAAAGTAAATAAAAGTAAAAAAAAAAGTTTTGAGTGGATTGGGATGAATTGCATGTGTAATTGCAGTTGCATCTCAATCCCACGCTTTAACTCTATCTCTCGAACATAGATAGAAAAAACTCGCTTTTCAATACTAGCTTATTACAATATACGACAAAGACACGTGGGCAAGGCACGAGCTGACATGAATGAAGCAAACGCAAACGCAAACCAACCGCTAGTACAAAACCAGAGACAGACACACAGAGTTCTATTTTGTTAAATCAGTCGAACAATAAAACAAAAAATCCATGAGACTTTCCACCATGTTTTCCTTACAAAATCAGTACTCATCAGCAATCAAGACCTTCCCTCACTCCTCAGCTTTCTTCTCATCATCTACCACCAATTCTTTTCCTCTCCAAACCAAATCCCGGAACTTTGTTTCCCTCAAGGAATCTTCATTTCCTGGGAAATCAATCTCCACCAAGCCACGACAGCTCTGCGTCATGGGCTCTAAATCATCTGATGATGGATTCAACCAGCCTAGCTTTCAGGTGAGATCACACTTGAATATATAGTTCTGTGCGGTTGAGTTTGTTTTTCTTTTCAAATTGAAATATAAAGCCCAATTTGATTATATATATATATATATATATATTGCTTTTTGTTTGAATTTATTGATTCCCTCCTGTATGGCTGAAGATATAAAGGAAAAGAATGTTTTAGTTAGCTCAACTGCTCATCAACCAGGAATTAGGATTACACCTTACGAAAAAAAGGAAACACATTTATGTTTGGACTTATAATTAATAACCCATTTTTCCTAGTTCAAATTTATTCGGGACCCACTAGGTTTCATGTGCAGCTTAGTGCATTTTATTTTTTGGGTCATAATTGCTCAGAATATAAACCAAATAGAAAGGTGAGGAGGATAATGTTAGTTTGCACAACATTCATAAAAAGGAAAAAGAATTGTTGTTTTTGCAACAGAATTGTGCAGGAACCTTTAAAAAAAAACCAATATTAGTGGTTGTGACTACTTTAGATAATTTGATTCTATGTGATGTACACTTGATTAAAGCCCAAATTGCTTAGAAAGTTGGGTCCAGGTGATCTGGTAAACTATTATTATACCCAAATGCAGAGTGATATAGACATTGTCAAATTAGGAACAAACCTGAGCTTACAACTTTTTATGTTGTTTTAATTTGCATTGTTACTTATCAAAAGAAAAATTATGATGCTTTTTTGCCAGGTTGGCTTAAATAGGATTTTTAGTTCATCATTTGTTTATGTTTATCTTATTCTTCCAGATTGACATGTCTATGTTGCAGGGAGGTGAATCATTTTTAAGGAGTGTGCTGGCAAGTATGGAAACAGTGTACTTAAATAGGAACCCCACAGCAAAAGCAATCTTGGAGCTTGTTCAGTCTGTGGACAGTGACCATATTTTCTATGATCATCTTGCATTTAGGACATTTGGGGTATTCTTACTTATCTTTAATTTTGTGCTTGGATGAAATTTTCTCTGTTACTCACCTGTTACAAGGCTTATCTATCACTGATCTTTCTACATTTCATTGCTTCCTATTAGTATTAGGCTTGTGGACGATATATTTTCAATATGAACGATATTTTTATCTTAATATTTATACAGATACAAATACTTAAATAAGCTGTTGTGAGATGGAAATTCATCTAATGCTCAAACATACGTGCACATGCATATTTACTGAAAAAGACATGTTAATTACGGAGGCAACGGAAAATTATTTTGGATAGAACATAGTGATAGAAAATAATACATTTGGTCTCTTTCAATTAATCTATTGAGGATTTGTAGCCAATACCAAAGTTTTGAGAGTAAAGCTTTGTCATTATGTGGTTGTGTAGTTGCATTGGGATAAAATTGTTTTCATTCTGTGTTATAATGCACAATTTGTCTTTCTTTTGGAACATATTAGGTGAATGGTTATGGGATTGACTCCATAGCTAAGTTTTTCCTCGATTTTGGCTATACACAACGGGAGGAGTTGAGGTTTCCTGCAAAGAAACTGAAAGCACTGTGGTTTTCCCCTCCCAGTATTCCCCTTCCTGGTGGTGGTAATCGAGTCAATGGGCCTTTACCAAGAATATTTATATCAGAGCTTCTTGTAGATCAGATGAGTACTCAGACTCAGGTATGTCCTAGGGACTATTCCTAATGAAGAAATAATCTGCATTTTGCACTTTGCCTCCAAGTGATATTGTGACTATTCTTGTGGGTCAGGTCTCTTTTTCTTTTTGCTAAGATTTCCTTCCCAAAGCTTAGTGAAAATAAATAGTATGTTATGTTTGTATTTTCTATTCTGTCTCAAATCCCTTGTTATGTCATGTATTTCTCCAATTTGGCATACTCTTGTACTGCTTTATTGATACTTGATATCCCTATACTGCCTTATTAATTATTATAGTGTACTGTGTTTTTTGGGAAGAAGGTTGATGAAACTACTTTTGGAAGTTTATGATGATGCTTTAAGATTTGTGATACATGGTTTTCACTGACTGTCAAAATCCTGATACTTGAATAGAATGAAAATGCTTTATCTAAATGTCAAAATCCAACATCTAATTATTCTACTGATTTAAAATTCCAAAATTTGTGAGTTCTTTTTACTTTTGTTGCTACCATCCCTCAAGTGCTCTATATAATTTTTTTTTTTTAAATTATATACCTTCACATGCGAATTACTTCAACAGTACATATATCAGTGACATTGTTGTTATAACTTTTTCTTTCTGCATTCAGGATATAATTAGGAAATACACTGAAATAGCTGGTAGTGGAAAAAATCATGCCGCTCTTGCAAGTTCCCTGGGATCTCTAACATGGGGAAAACCGCTATATTCAGAATTCCAACAGTTGGCAAGGTACTTCGTTTGTCTGTGTATGCAGCACTGTTTATATGAACAAATATTTGACCTTTTTGGATAGGATCATTACTTATATTTATGCACACTTAAGCACAATTGCATTCTATAGCCTAGGCGCAAAGAGAAAATACTCGCCTGGTTGAAGTTATCACACAATTTAAAAAAACATAACATGGTAAATTTGAAAACAATTATTAATAGATGATATGACAATCATGTGATCAGCTAATTACATAAAATTGAAAATATTGTTTTATATAATTCTCTTGTGATTTACAAAATTTACACAACGAAAATATTTGATAGCCATGATCAAAATGATGTATATGGTTGAATCAAAATACCAAAAGGCACTAGAATGGTAAGTTGTGACTTTTATGCCTAACGGATTTTTTAAATGTCTTATTCTCGAATTTGTTATAAGGGATTGTGGGGTGGGTTTAATATACTCAAAAATTATATGTACTGTATCACACCATAAATTTGGTCTTTGTATTACAAATTCAAGGTCTGTATCAATTGCATAAAGGTTTAACCATTAAATTCAGTAAAATTTCAAAATAAATAGAAAAAACGCTTTTTTTGCAGTTTGTGCTTATTGAAAACGCTAAAAAAGTACACTTCAGCTCTGTTTGGATCCAGGCTGCATCTGCTGCATTTGCATTTTTCCCAAAAAAAAAAAAAAAAAAAAAAAAATTCAAGAGCACCTCTTGCACTGTTTATGGGACATAAATAGTGCAAATAGGAAAATGAACAGTAACCGAAAAATATTTTTTTTATTGTCTACTATTCATGAGTCCTACTATACTTTTTGATACTGTGCATAGGTCCCATGGTATTGTTTCAGCTAACTTTTACTTTTTATCTACAATACTTTCAGTAAAAAGTTTTTAGTTTCAGCAAAATAAACAGATCTCAAACAGACCTTTAATGAGTGCTTTTTCCAAAGTCACTTTGCTTTAGGTGCAAAAAAGCATTTAAGGCTCGGCACTTCATGCTTTAAGCAGACTTTTCCCTTACTTTAGGCATTATATTTTTGGTTTGGACTTCATTATCTGGAAATAGTAAATCTTGATTTATATAGTTGGGACCTTACCTCCATCTTGAAAGGCTTCTGTTTCGTTTTTGGATACATAGGGAGAGTGAATATGCAGCATGGACCCTTGTCAATGGGTATGCCCTGAACCATGTCACTATTTCCACTCATCAACTAAAATCTCACTTAAGAGATATCAAAAGTCTCAATCAGTTCATTGAAGAAAATGGGTTCAAGTTGAATTCTGAAGGGGGAGTTCTGAAAGGTTCGCTACCTAATCTCTAACTGTATTTTCATTTTCTATTTCCAACTTCCTTATTTTGCTTCAAAGCAAAGTTTATGCAGTGATTTGCTAGTCACTTTTGTTAAAATAAATAAGTGAATGCTGTTTGATGAGAAAAAAAATATAGGAAAAGAAACGTACATGAATATGCAGGTAAATGTTGATTTGCTTGTAAAATATGTGACTGAAATTCGGTGTCCTGTCTTGTCAACTGAATTGATGCACAATGAAAGTAGGCAGATATTTAAAATTTATTAAGAGAATCACTATCAATATCAATCTAATTAAAACTTATATACACGGTGATGTGCTAGTCGCCGTTAGTAGAATAAATAATTGAATGCTGTTTATTAATGCACATGAATCTGTTATATAAGCTACGTCTTGTTCTCTTTATAAATAATTGGTGCAAATTGAAACTAAGCATTTAAAAAATTTATTAAAAGAACATCACTATAAATCTATTAAGGTATTCCTGTGTTGTTGCTATATAACCATATTAAAGTCTAAGGCTGGAGACGATGATTATATGACTAGTTTTCTTTGCTTTTTTGGGTTACTAGTGAGCCCTGATGGCCTTCTGCTGCAAAGCTCAACTGTAGCAGATTCAGTTTCTTTCCAGTTTGCTGATGGTATCACTGAATCAGTTCCCTGTTCTTACATTGAGTTTGCTGAACGCCTGGTGCTGCCTCAATATAAAAATATACCTGAGATTGAGGTAACTAACCTTTTTTTTTTCTTTTTTTTTGCAATTTGACATCTTGGTTTAGATTTTATATTCTGAGATTGATGACAGAAAAATAAATAATTCAAGATCAATTACGAACTTAGCCCTTGATTATTGAGTCCAATGGTTTGAATACACAAACTCCTCTTATAATGGTTAATCCGCTGAGTTATCACCAAGAATTTGCTTCGTCACTCTTGCATCGGGGTCTAATTTTCTCTTTGTTGCACAAGTACCAACTGCTTATATTATCTACTTGGATAGGTTAAAGAGTTCCATAGGCGAGATGGATTTGAGGTTGGAAATGCTGACAAGATCTTTGAGAGCACATCCAAGGAACAGCTGACCAGGAGGGCTGCTTGAGATACAAAATGAAGTCTTTTAGCATGATGCAGTTAATTCACTTTTGGGGGGGGGTGGGGGGGTTGGTGATATATATGTTTTAAATACAAATATATCATTTTATTATTTTTTGTTTTTTTTTTTTTTGGTTTTTTTTTTTTTTAAGATTCAATATTTATAACCCAATAATGGAGGGACATGCCTATACAATGTTAGATTTTCTCTTTTTCTTCACATGATGAGATTGTATCATATTTTAATCCTTTTGAATTTTTAGATGCACCTTTTGTACCAACTGTATGCATCCTTAATTTCTAAAAGTGATGTCTAGTTAGTTGCCAACAGAAAATGATAAGACCAAAAAAAATAAAAATAAAGTGAGGTTTATTAGGTTAGAATCATTATTTACAATAAGGTAAATAAATAATACGTTTTGAACAAACCTTACTGTGGGGCCTAAAAATTTGGCAACCCTAGCTAGGAATGGCAATAGGTCAGGTTTGGGCCAGGTTTTTCCATACCCGAACTCGACCTGCAGGTCTTAGCATGTGGCCTAGACCCAACCCGTTTACTAAACGGATTTTTTTTCCAGGGCCCGAACCCACCCTCACCAAGCCCCACGGGCCTCGTTTAGGCCAACCAAATTTGGGCCCAACCCAAAAAAAAAAAAAAAAAAAAAGGAAGAAGAGGAAGAGAATCGATGCCTAAACAGAGTAATGAAAATCTAATCACACTTTCCTCTTTTTTCCTCCTGAAAATCCAATATATCAAAACTCACAATTGGACTGCTTCATATAATAGGAAAGTCGATCTTAAAAGTGCATAGACAGTACATAATTACATAAGTGCAGAGACAGTCCATAATTAACAAACCCAAAATCACAAACACAGAAATCCCAAAATCACAAACACAGAAATCATTGAATATACATGTTTAAATAAAAATAATTACAACATTTTCTTGGCTATTTTCTTGCCATCCAAACGGATCCAAGATCTAACAAACCAACCCATTTTCTCAACTTCTTTTCTCAGTCGAATTGTAGAGACAGTACAGCGGTTCGACAGATGTTCTTCAATGACAAGTTGTTTGGGGGTTTGGTGGCTTCAAATTCGCTGAGGAACAGTGGGGGTTTCGATGATGTTGAGTGCGAAATGTCTGTCAAATGATGCTGCACCTGCATCGCTAGTGTATGGGTTTTCTGGGCTTGGTTGGGGCTGTTGTGGTGAGAAGAGAGGAGAGTGAGTGAGGCTTGGTTGTGGCTGTGGTGGTCAAAGGAGAGGAGAGTGAGTGAGTGAAAGTGGGAGAGGAAAGTGAGGCAGTGAGGACTGAGGGAGGCATGAGCTACTACTGAGGGGAAATGAGGGATTTAGGGTTAGATTATAGCTTTATATATATAGGGGGTATTTTTGTAATTTCGGAAATCAGGTTTCGTATTTTTTGATAAAACCCGAACCCGCTTTGGGTTTTTTTTTAACCCATACCCGACCCTATTCCTAATCGGGTCGGGTAAAACCTGGCCCTTTAGGGTCAGACTAGGCCGGGTACCCGCGGATTGGGCAAAAATTGTCATCCCTAACCCTAGCCCATTTTATACTAAGCCCAAGGTCCACGCTGAGGAAGAAGGAATGACCGAGGACGAACTAAGAAGGCCCAAACGGCCGAGGAACATCGCCGAGGACAATCCTATCCTCAGTCAACCAAGATCATAGAAGGGAAGAGCGGCCCGCCATCAAAGGCAGCCTTCCAGAGCATTCCAAAAAGAAGGACGAGTACAATGGGCCAGTCATGGGAGCATGGTGGAGGAGCAATTCAAAGAGAAACTGTCACCTCCGCATTAAATGCCTATAACTAACGTCCTGGCTGTATTAATGAGTAAATGACCTCTGAATAGTGCTACCTCGGTTACCGCGACTCACAGAATGCCAAAGAGAGTGTCTGATGGGACAGACACTCAAGTATAGGCTTGGATGATCAACAAGTGGAAAGCCAAGATCGTCTAATGAGGAATATATAATAGGAGAAACCCACCATAGAGAGGGGGCTGAAAAAGAAGGAGAGGGAGAAAGCATTATAGCAATCTCCAGAACTCCTATAACCATTGTCATCCAATATATGCAAGAGCAGAGCTCCTCGAATTGTGCCTAGGACAACTTTCTTTGATATACTCAGTTCATCTCTGTTTGATCACCATGAAAACCCATTCTAACTGTTATCCATGCACTAAAACCTAGTTCTTTGACCCACTCTCTATAGATTTATTGTATTGGGCTCACTGGGCCAAGATCCCTTACCTTTTGGGCTTGGTTTGAAAATCGTGACCCTACACTTACTTTAGCAAAATGATCAAATTTAATAGACCTTCATTTATATCAATTTCCATCAAAGATCAAATTGTCAAACAGAAATGTGCATTGATTCTACCCATGTCTGCCACCCATGTTCACTATACACATTCATCAATGTGTCCATATACAAATCACCCACTTGTCATCATTTTATCAATGTTCTAAATTTTCATAGAAAATCAAAATAGTGAATATACAAATTATAACTAAGTGAGCCCCTTGTATTGCCATGTCATTGTGGTCAAAGTTGGTGGCAAATTTGTTGAACTCGGCCATTTTTTTTTTTCCTTGGAGAAGATGGCCATTAGCATTCTAGGTCATGAACTTTAAATGGCTATAGGAAATTACCATATTGTATCAGCTGCTATGCCCTATCAATGCTTAGATGGCAGAAAATGCCATATCAGCTTTCAATTTTTTTTTTTTTTAATGCACCAATTTTTTTTCCTTTTTTTTTTTCTTACATTTTCTTTAATGAAAAATAATTTCATTTTACTTTCTCACAATGTTCTTCCCAAACCCAACCCAAAATATGCAGTTACTTGGGAAGTTTTAGGAAAATACGTATAAACTTAACAGTTAAGACATATGTAAAATGAGATCACCAACCCATTATTTTATCTCTAAAAGCATCCTTCAGCTCATTAGCAAGTAAATATCTAAGTACAAGCACTATATGTGCACCAAATTGAATCATTGAGAATCTCCATGAGGCCTTGACAGAAACCACAATACTCATCAACCAACCAAATTATTCTCAACAGGCAAATTGCTCTACGAATATTTCCAAGCACAAATCCCATAACAAAATAGGACCCAGAATCAAACACCAAAATCACTACACCTACACAGAAATATACAGCAAGAGAACCCCAAAATTGAAACCCATTTCTAGTCCATGTACCCATTTTGTAGATCTTGCCCAAAACAAAACCCATTTTGCAAATTAGTGGAGGTAGTAGATAGTCATTTATTTACCACAGACCCAGCAAAGTTCATTCAAGTCAAAGTTGAGATCCTCGAATCATTGATAATTTTTTTTTAAAACTTGTTTCTCTAACTCAATTCTTAGAGAACAAAAACCAAAACAAAAACATCACATTGAAGTTAATTATCAATTAGAAAAACATAATAGCAACCATATTGAGAGTAACATTCCTGCAATCTCAAGAAGGGAAACTATAAAGCAATTTATAACAAACATGATCAAATGCCCAATAGAAATCAATTGTGAAAAAGAAAAAAAAAATATTTGAATAGTTTTGAGACCATGAAAACTCAAACTCGTTCATCATAAAATCACAAAATTGAATTTTATATATATATATATATATATATTTTTTTTTTTTCTAGTTATGATCGAGATGGAAATAAACAAATAAAAATAAGAATAATACAAATAAAAAAACTCAGTTTGAGTTCATACCCTTTGGACATGAGCTATTAATATTCGTCTCTCATGTGATTCAATTTCGTTTGCAAGCTCTAGAGTCACTCTCTATCTCTTGCACTCATTTGATTGGGTTTTGGCAGATGGTCTCGAGCCATGACCAAAAGAATGGGAAAAATACTCAAGAAACTATCCCATTGTAGGCCAAAACGATCAATTTGTGGAGAGAAAACAATTGAAAATTTATAAAAAATTTAAAAAATTAAAAATAAAATTAAATAAAATAAAATTTAAAAAAAAAAAAAAAGTGAGGAGGTTGCATTCTATCGGTGACTATCAGAATTTCATATAATAACGACATCTAAAGAGTTTGGGCTAATAGAGAGACACATAATAGAGTTGGAAATAGAGTAACACCTAAATTTAAAGAGATGCTCAATAAATGTCAATTGGTAAATCAAAAAATTAAAAATTAAAAAAAGAAAATAAGTGATGACGTGATGCTGATGTTGTTTAATCGGAGCGTAGCAACAATAAATGTTATGTTTCAGCTTTTCGATATATATAGATGTATATTTCAACATTAAGTTCAAGGAGTTTGGTGTGTAGATTGCTCATTTTATAATAAAAGGAAGGAAGTTCAATTCAAATTTAACGATTACTACATTGCAAAATAATAGTTTTCTACTTTGAACCATTGTAGAAATTATTTTTTACACGCAATGTTTTACACATTCCTCTCACATAAATGTAGATTCTTCTCACATGTGAAATCTACATTTATGCGAGACTGTGTATTACACCCGGTGTAGTTGGAGAATTTATTCACTCCTATAGGAGGAGTCCTCTCTCCTCTCACAGGGAATAGGGCCCCTGTGTGAGACTCATGGTAGGGCCCACTCCCCTTGTGAGAGGAGGGAAGACTTCTCTTGTAAGAGTGAATAATTTCTCGTGTAAACGGAGACCTTGGTGTTTTACCATTATTATGTTACAAAAACACTTGCCTTTCCTGGTCCATGTTTAGAGTTCCCCCCACCATCACCCCCCCCCCCCCCCCCCCNACTAAAACAAGGGTAAGCATTTATTGCATCTCAGAATTTTGGCATATATTAAAGAGTATCACACACAAATAATGAAAGTCTATTTACTACATACTTGGGGACACCAAATGACTGACCATAGAGGCCAGTGAAATACATTTATTAGCTAAAGGCAAATAGTGGAGATACCATAGATCTATGCTCAACCATTGAGGTGATGAACCCTAGATTTGACTAAACCAGGACCTAAAGGGTATATCAGCTTCTAGCCAACCTATAATACTAGAAAAAATACAATAGGGCCTAATGCAACAAGTTACTATACTTTTTTTTCAGTAAATAAAAGGAATCCAAGTGCTTTAAGCTTCCTAGCAATTAGGGAAATTCATATGCAACAAACACAAGCATTGCTTGCATAGGCATTCAATGGCAATTGCTGAAGGATGGCCCTTTAACATATACAATGCCAGGTTAGATAAATATCTGTAAAAGAATTAACATGCAATAAAAATTGGTCTTTGCACCTTCTATGTCTTAATTTTATCTTTTATGTAAAAATTTGAGGCAATTCATAGTCAGACTCACATAAAAAAAATATATATATATATTAGAACAGCTGCGTGACAAATATAAAATACATAGTCATACAGAGGACAAATCACAATCCATCCTACTCATTCAACCAGAATGTGTATAATGCATGCATTAAACTCAGAAAAAGGGAGAGAGGGAAAGGAGGGGGACTGTTAGATGAATTTCACAACACTTACCTGTCATGACGTATTCTGGGGCTGCATAACCGTAGGTTCCCATCACACGGGTAGAAACATGGGTCTTGTCACCCTCAGGACCATCTTTGGCAAGTCCAAAATCAGAAAGTTTCGCATTGTAGTCCTGAAATAACTTGTGTTATTAAATTGATAAATGATATTAAGGGTAAACAATTGTAATGTTGCTTTCGTTTAAGTCACATACTGCATCTAACAGGATGTTGGAGGTTTTAAAATCACGATATATAACTGGTCTTTCTGCTTCCTCATGAAGAAAAGCAAGACCCTTTGCAGCACCTAGTGCAATTTTCATCCTAATGGACCATGGAAGAGGCAGGGACCCTGTGTACAAAAATAATTGATAAAAAAGGACATCAAATAAGGTTGCAATCTAGAAAGAAGAATAATATCACAAAGCAGCAACTGCTAATAAGTCTATACTCAGCCAAATAACAGTCATAATTGTAACATGTTCCACGGAGCAGAGATGAGATTCCACAATTCTCTTAAATAGGAAGCATGATGTGGATAGACTACAGCAGATTAAGAACTAGCTTTTGGAAAACTCATTGGCATATATATTATGCAGAGATGTATGAAATCTGCATTCAAGATTCTTAAAATTGCTCATCCTAAGCTCCTCTCTCTCTTAAAGTAATAAGATCATTCCACAATGGTGAAGCTATCTTTACCATAAAAATTACTACCAGATTGGAGAACTTTTATCTCCATATTAATATCTGCAGAGTATTTGAGAAGGACCTTCCTAATCTGCTCACAGATTCAGTCCAAATTTCCTAATTCATAATTTCGAATAACTAACTCTAATACAATATGTCCATGGAAGGATCTCCAAAAAAGGTAAATGAATTCTCAAATTTTCTTGCAAACAATAAATTCAACTGCAATGTGGTGCTACTCCACTAGAAATTAGTGCTATCACTAGAAGTTACTGCTATTTATGTAGCGATAACTCTATCTCCTAATTGATACTACCAAAACTCAGAGGTACCTTTCTTCCATTTTGTTTTGTTTTCTACTTATGACTTCCATCCAATTGAACCCATCACATGCAAGGTTTCCACCAGAAACAATATATATGAGAAAGAAAATACATTTCTTGCCTGTTTGATATCAAAAATTTTAAAAATAATATGCTCATGTCTTTGTAAGCAATCACCCTTTCTATGGAAGGAAATATGCCATAATCATGAGTAACCAGAATTAGGTAACAAAATGATTATGAGAACTGAGTAGCATTAAAATCCACCTACAAGCATATGGGTCCTAAAGAATCTAACATTCATAATCCAAAACTGAAAGAATGGAGGAAAAAGCCAATTAAACTGTCAAAAATGCAGTTACATACTTCTAAATAGATGGTTTTCCAAGCTCCCTCGAGGCATGAACTCATATACTAGCAGCCTTTGATCATCTTCAATGCAGTAACCAATAAGCTTGACCAGATTAGGATGAACCAGATCACCAAGAAAATTCACTTCAGCCTATTACACAAGATGAGGAAAATAGATGAAATATAATAAGAAAAACATCAATAAATTCGGGCAAAGAAAGAGAGGATAAAATTGTTGTTGAAATTTCATAAAGGAAAAGTAATTAGGAAAGTTACAAACCAGCCATTCTTTATGACCCTGTAGCCCATCATGGTTGAGAGTTTTTACAGCAACAGTAAGCCCTGTGCCAGGTTTCACCGGAGCAGTTCCATTTTCTTCAATCCACCCCTTGAACACACAACCAAAACCTCCTTCACCCAGAAGACTTTCAGGTCTAAAATTTCTTGTTGCCAACTTAAGATCATTAAATGAGAATTTTCGCAGACGAGAAGCAACTTTAAGCTCTTCTTCAAGCTTGGAAGTGGATGAATTACTTTCTGCATTACTAGTGGTTGAGGATGGGACAATTGGAGCTGCAGGTTGGTCTCTGCTTGTATCGTTGGCTGATTTACTTTCAGCTGAACAGAGCAAAGAACCAACATATAAGAATACAAACTAACATAAATGAATAAGCCAGGCAGGTAGACATCATGCATTACAACACTTTGTAACAATGAGCAAATCAGATTTAAGCAAAGATAACAAATAAATATTAGTAGGGATTCTGGAAGAGAGTTTGAGAGTATGAGAGTATGAATTTTCCAACAGAAAACCATAATAAACATAAGACAAATATATGAAATATGGTGTAACATAATTAGATGTATCTGACATGAGAGCAGTGGCAAGGGAGAAAGAGAGAGCACTGGATAATAAAAAGAATCTAAGCATTTATTCGACTTGATTAGAAAATATTTGCTTGAAGTATGAGCCCAGCCTGGATTTGAACACATTGTCTTCCCTCCATGGAATTATGCATAGGCCTGAAAGCAAGCACTCACACTACTGTGACAATATTAGGCAGATTACACTTTCTTTCAGGATTAGAGGAGCTCCACTTTTGGGTTTGCTTTCTGCTTTTGGGATATCAAGTGCAGCTCTTATTACCTTCTACTCAGAGATTAACCCCTCTACTTTTCCTTGATCATGTTGATAACCAGATACAAAGCAGAATAGAGATTTGCCCAAGACCAGAAACAACCAAGGCCATACCAGGTGTGCTTTTAACATTTCTCCAGGAAATTCAAGCTTTCATAGTAATTTCCTCACTTCTGGCCCAACAAAAAGGAGATGAAAGAAAGAAAGGAAGAAGATGAAAAAAGAAGAAGAAGAAGAGGAAGTTTCCATATTAACTCATAAGTCATAACTAGCGAGGTTTTATATATTGACCTTGACCCTGATGCAGCTATTTTATTAGCACCCTAAACCCAGTCCTCACGTTTCACAGTGTTTATACATATCCTCCACTAATTAATTGCACAATATTCTGAGCAAATCAGTCTCAATCACGATAATAATTACATGAGCAAAACATGCAGTAGTTAGTTAAAAATGGACTTGAACCACAAGACATGTTAAAATAGAAACAAAAATAAGACATCCAAGTGAAATCAAATCAAACATAACTAGAACTGTGAAACCAGAAACATAAAATTACTAAAAAACAAGGGAGAACATCATAACCTAGTAAAAAACAAAGTTCTCCCAAAAAGATAAACAGAAGTTACCATAATGAGTAGTGGTACCACTGATTGAGCTATCCACTTTGGATCTTGAAGAAATGCAGCTCCCAAGAAACCTTAGCCTAACCCAACACCCAATTTCTTCATCTTCCACACCACCTTTAGCTTCCACCACTTCCTTCTTCTTCTTCTTTTTCACACCCTTTGATTTTCCCACTTCCCAACTCTCCACTTTACCATTCTCACCACCCAATCCCATCTCTCTCTCAATAACCCCTAAACACTCAAACCCAACACACCATCACAGTCCTCTCATCTCTCCCCACCCCCAACCACAACCGGTAGTCAATCTTCCTTAACCAACAAAAACCCACCTAGAAAATCACCATATACCACTAAAAAATTCCACCTTTTTGGCTTTTTCCCACTTAGGCTGACAATATTAGAAAAACCCAGATGGGAAAACAGCTAGATCACAAGGTAAAGATCAAATTTTTGACTAAAATTTTGAAAACCCAAAATTGATCGACTTGTGGAAAATTATATAGAAGAAGAAGAAGAAGAAAAAAGTACTTAACTTACTTAAACCAGAGAGAAACAACAAATCTCAGTGGAACCCAGAAATGTCTGCTCAAAGATACAGAAATCTCAGACAAGCTGACCAGTTTAAAGCTAGAAAGAGAAGAAAATTTGGAAAAAAATAAATAAATATCACTTACATAATAATACTATGAATTATCGACTCTCTCTCTTTCTCTCTCTGTCTTTTTTTTATTAAAATCGAATCGAGAAGACTAGGAAAAGGCAAAGCTAGCTGCCCGGAGATTAACGGGTAGTGTGGTTAAGGCTGCCCAAACTGCCCGTTGTGCACTGGGAGTGACTGGACAGTGGAGTGGACAGGCCATTAAGCTTAGGATTTAAATAATTTTCACTGATTTTTATAGGATTACATATTAATTACACTTTATTTCCTTAAACTGTAAATACAAAAATTAGTACGAGGTAAATTGCTAATTTTTTCTTAAACTATGAGTATCAGAATTATTATCGACACGAGGTAATTTGCTAATTTTTAATATATTATAGGAGATATTGTTCAATTTTAGAGTTTAGTGGGAAAATTGAAGTGTGCACTATAGTTTAGGGGAAAAGTTAAAATAATCCTTAAAAATTCCAAATCAAGATTTGCTATTATTGTAGTATATTATATGTTGATAATTTGTAGAGACTCGATCAGAGCTCAGCAACTTTTTTTGGGATTTAAAAAAAAAAAAAAATAGTTTGTTCAAATTCCTAAGCTCTTGACTAGGTTTTATTTGGGTGAGAAAAAATGACTTGAAGCATATAAGCAGTCAACATCTTGAAGCCTGAATTCCTTATACGAGTTTTCTTGACAAACAAAAATAATAATAATAATAACTAGTCATTAACTTGTGTTATGCACGAAAACTTACTTATTTGTAAGATAAATTATATAATTTTATAAAATTTTAAATTGATTAAGAAATTACACTATTGCATGATTTGCTCTTGTATAATTTCAATTTGTGTTACAAATTGATGAAAAAGTCATTGCTTGAACGTGCAATAGTTTACAAAAAATTTGTTAGACAATTTCAGATACAGCCAAAAAAAAAAAAAAACTCAAAAATTTAGATATTAAAATTTCTGAAAGACAAAAAATATTAAAGAAAAATTATAAATGTTTGAGTTTGACTTTAAATTGCACTTGTTAGAGAGATAAAGTTTCACTCTTTGTTAAGTTTGGATTAAACAAAAATAATTTTCTTTAAAAAAAATGATGAGTTTGAGTTTAAGTTGGACTTGTTAAAAAGATAAAGTTTCACTCCTTGTTAAATTTGGACTAAACAAAAATAATTTTGTTTAAAAAAAATGATGAGTTTGAGTTTGAATTTAAGTTGAACTTGTTAGAGAAATAGAGTTTCACACATTGTTAAGTTTGGACTAAATAAAAATAATTTTATTTAAATATTGTATTGATGTGAAAAATTGTGAGAGTTTCAAATGTTTCGATTTAGAGAGATAGAGTTTCACTTCTTATTAAGTTTAGACTAAACAAAAATAATTTTATTTAAATATTGTGCTGACATGAAAAATTATGGGAGTTTCAGAGGTTTCGGTTATATATATATATATATATATATAAATAATTGTAAGGATTGGCTTTGGCTCTTAAGCCCAAAAGATGAATGGGTTAAGGCCCAAAGAGCCCCACACAATGAATTTATAGATAGTGGACTTAGAAACTAGACTTCAATAGGTCAAGCAACGCGCACAGTGGATCAAAGTTAATGAGAAAGCAAAGAATGCCAAGTTTTATGCAAATAAATCTTTCTTCAGTGAAGTCCGAGGAGTGTGATTCTAGAATATAGCTCTTTTAGACTTGGATACAATCTCAGTTCTTGTTGCTACAATGTTTTATTGCAGATTTTTTGATCCCCTCTCCCTGGAGGATCTCTTACGTTATATAACTCCCTTTAAATGATCTTGGCCCTCCATTTGTTAATCGTCCAGGCCACTACTTGAGTGCTTGTCTTATCAGACACCTTTCCAAGCCCCTTGTGAGTTAGGCTAGTCAAGGCAGTAATATTTAGGGATCTTCTCCACATAAATGCAACCAGGAGGTTTAGTGGGATGCATTAAATGTGATGATAGCCACTATCCCTTCAGTCATGTCAAGGCTAATCCCATTTACGAAACTCTTCCTTTATAGTATGACATCCTCTGGTAACATGCCACTAACGTGGCCTTATTGTCCCAACGTGTGACCTCCTCGGCGCGATGGTGGCCTCCTCAGCCATAGGTATGACACATGGCGCAAATACATTTTTAAATTCTTGTACCCCACAATAATAATTCCTTATATGAGCTAAAAACAATCTAGATGCATATGTATTTTTTCAGGTTATATCTATTGAAAGAGTATTAGATAATAATCAATTTATCCATCAGAGGAATATTGCTTGGTTTAAAGGTTTAGTGCGGAGATTTAAGTGTACTCAATAGTTTTTTTTACAAAAAAAGTACAATTGATCTATTTTTATTTCACATATTTTTTTACAATTTAGTTAACTTCACTTGTCATGTAGATCACTAGTCATTGCTTACTTTATTTTTATTATATTCAAATTACAATCAACCACCTCCATATAATTGATATTATTAATTTGTTAATTGTTATACACCAATCATACATTATTAACTTAATAGTTGTGAAACTTAAGGGATTAGTTTAGTGAATTCCATGACTTCATGAGGTCTTGAGTTCTAAACTTTTAGCCAACATCTTAAGGCTTCTATTAAGGGATTATAGATTTCTTTTTATAAATATTGGGTATTTATAGGGTGAGAAACTACTTATGTCTAGGGAATAGTTAGGTATTTAAAGAACTCTAAACTAGGGTTGTAAAAGAGCCAAGTTTTTCCAGGTAGTGAATCTTCAAACTCAACTGGATAACAAAAGTAAAATGTTCAAGCTTGACTCGAGTTCAAACCAAGCCTACAAATAATGTTTGAGTTTGAGCTTAGCTTGGCTCAATTTGATTCATTAATCAAGCCGAGTTTAAGCTTAATATCAAGATTTTGAGTTTGAAATCCAACACAAGTATATTATTATTAAGCCCATTTGGTTTGGACAAGTGGTCCTTACTCTTAGTTAATTAAAGTCTTTATTAGGTATGGGTTCATTTGTTAAGCATATTACTAAGCTCATAAACAAGCCTAAGCTTAGATTTTTTTATTTTTTTTTATTTTTTTTATTGAGCTCTATTATTCACAAGTCTGTCTATGAACAATATTTTTACTTGACCTTGACCTGTTTATTAAACAAGCTTAAAATTGAGGCTCAAGTTTGGATTGTTTATGGATGAACTATTTATCGAATCAAGTCTGAATTAGTTACAAATGAATTAATTCATTTACGCCATGTCTCAAAATGCTCGCATTAGAAGTAGAAGAAAAAAAAATCCTTAACAATTGTGAAAGATGTGAAGTTTACTATTTTTAATTCATGAGAAATGTTACGAAGATAGTATTTTCAATAAATGTTAACATAGTTTGATGTGATTGTATTTTATAAGTAAATAGGGTATATCATGTTTTAGGCGTAGATATGTATGGGTCATACGTGTTGTAAGAGAGCTGAGTGTATATACTTGAAACATAATATTATTTTGTCTAAATAAAAAAAGTGTTACGTCCACAATATTTTCACAACAAATCTTAGATATTAAGTCGGCCTTATAGCTGAATTGACAGCTCCCCATATATAAGAGAAATGTTATATCTATAATATTTTTACAACATTTTCACAACAAGTCATAAAAAACAAGTTGTTACTGGTTATTATTGTTGAAATAAAAAAGCAATCACAATAGTAGATTTAAATTTGAACCAATAACAATTATTCATCTATGATTTGTTATAAAAATATTGTGGACTTCTCCATATATAAAGTGCTTTTAGGGTTTAGGGGAGAAATAGTTTGAACTATGAGACTAACAGCATATTGTAATTATCTCTAAAAAAAAAAGTTGTTATTGATTCTAATTTGAACCTATAATTAAAATTACTTTTTTAACAATTTACAACTTAGAATTTGTGTAAAAATATTATGAAAATGTTGTGGAATTAACATTTATCTCTTTAAAAAAATAAAAAATAAAAGAAAAAGATGAAAATTGAAAACTTATTGGTAGGAAGCACGGCTCGAGGGTGGGCGTGCGTAGAGAGAAAGACAACGGCGGGCAGAGGGAGAAGTGGGAAAAATTGGGGCAATTCGGGCAGGTGAGAGAGAGAAGAGATTAGTGGGACCCACTTGATGGTGACGCGGCTGCCTTCAGTGGGCGGACACATATCACAAATGCAAACGCGCGCGTCAGATTGATCTCATCCATGACATGCAAATTTTTCTCTTTTTCTTACTCAATAAAATTATGACCTTTGTACCTTTTACCTCTATTATACTTTTATTATACTCTATACTGAACCTAATATTAAAGTACAATGAACAAGTCAAATTTCTTTTTTTTTTTTAACTGTGGGTATAAATTATTATTATTATTATTATTATTTTAAATCTATCTATGCCATCTTCAATCTAGCTTATAGATTTTCGAAATGAAAGGCATTTATTTATTTATTATTATGTGGGTTTTTGTTTTATTGCATACATGACATGTTATAGTGCATGTTGTTGATTTCACAAAATTTGAAACACGTTAATTTAATATCTATTAGGGCATTCATATAATCTTCACACGTCATGTGGATATCATAGTACCTCAAATGGTAAAATATGAAGAATTAGACGTCGTGTGGATAGATATTATAGTTCGAATGAATGGTAAAATATGAATAATTAGGGTTAAGAGGTGAAGTAGGACGAGGAGTATAAAGAGTGACAAAGAAATAGAATTTTCGATTAAATAATAATAATAATAATTTAGTACGTGATCAACCAAGCCCACACCTTCTGGCACATATTTATACTAGAGCAATATAACAAGATTACAATAATACCCACAGGTAGCGTATGATAGATGGATTTGAATCCAATGCAATAGTTATAGTCAGATTTATTACATTATGTAATAACTACTTTTATGTGAGTGAGACGAAACATTAGCGGGGTAAAAAAATTAAATAAGTTAAAAGTTAAAAATAAAAAAAGATTCAAGGTTTATTGGTTAAGATTAAGAGCAAGTTTTTTAACATTCAAACTCAATTATGGAAAGTGCTATTGCATGGTGAAATAACTTTAACTGTAGTATTGAATCTCAAATCTCAATTCATGATAGATTAACTTAACCTTTTTCCTTTCACTACATCCGCTACTTTATTAAGGATATAATATATATATATTTTTTTGGAGAGATTATTAGGGTTACATAATTATTGAATCTTTTCTTTTTTGGTTGGGATAAAAGAAGTTTAGGTGAGGGGAGGCTACCCCATACTAGAGCCAAGGCAAGCCACAGGTCTTAGAAAGGACTTACATTGGACTTATAGATCACCCATCAAGAAAGATTGCTAGTAGTGAAACTCAAACCTAGGTATTTTGGGCGAAGCATTCAAGCCTTACCAACTGAACTAAACCTCGTTGACTAATTATTGAATCATTGTTATGTTATTACGTCTCTTTATTAAGATAATACCAAAGTTCTAATAACCTTTGAATATAAAATCTAAAAGACATAGCCTTGAGGCCACCTTGCTCGCTCGAACCAAAAGTCAAAGTGTAGTTTTGTTAACAAACCTAGACTTTGATCAGGCAAATGTAAGTATATAGGTGTAACAGTTAATTAAAATGCCATTAACAGACCCTTTTGGAGATCCTATATATTATGGAGTTTTATTTATTTATTTTTAAAAATAAAAGAAAGAAAAAGTGATCCAATTTCGAATCTTTCAATTGTTATAGTTTACATGACGTAAAATTCATTAAAGATCCATGTCCGTAAAAGAAAGAAAAAAAAAACAATTTCCTTTCTTTTTTTTTTTTTTTTGAAAAGATCTCCCAAACCCCAATATATATAAATATACTAATATATACATCAATCCAAAGTTCACACAAAATAAGCATATGATGCAACCATATGCACTACACAAGTTGACAATATTTGCAAGGACATACTATATGGAATGGTAATCCATCCTTCTTCTTCAGAAACATCAGAGTGCTCCACGAGAGCAGGGGACTCATCCTTAGCATATGGACCTCCAACATTGCCATTTTCTCCTTCAACACCAACAGTCTCTCCATAATGATCTTCAACTGGGGAATACTCTGGATTTGGATCTTCAGCTATAAGACCCTCCAAAGTTGTTCCAGGTTTTGGCTTATAAAGCGTGTCTGAAGCAGATTCATGAATAGATGGCTGTTCTGCAGCTGCATTTTGAGTAGGCCGCAGAAGAAAATTCATTGTCCCCAAGATTTCTCTGCACAATAAAAGATGTCATCTTCTAATTACAACGTCAAATATCTAAATCAACTATTAAATTACAAAAAAAAGAAAAAAAAAGAAAAAGTAGTTTACAAGCATGCCTGGCTTAATAATTGCAAACCAGTGTCATAACATCTGTATATTTCCATAGATAGTAACAAAAGTAAACACAACATAACATTGTTTAATGAAATGGGTGGTTTTTTTTTTTCAATAAAATTTTTGTTACTTATTTAAAAAAAAAAAAAAAAATCGTTTAATGAAATGAAGGGCATTATCATCAACCTCAAGAATCATAGAAACTCCTCACACGAAATGTCCAATGATATACAAATTCTCACACTAAATCTAAAAACCAAACAAACGGTTGCCACTTTCTTCTAAAATGAAAACTGCAATTTCTGAATCATTCACTAAAATGAAAAGCATTACAAAGGGGCAAATGGATAACAACAATTACAAAGGGAAAGTTGTTTATCAGATGCTAAAAACTACACTGTCTGCTTAAAAAGCACTCTTCTCTCTCCATTTCAAATAGGACCATTTCATAGTTTGAATTAAATATTACAACCTGAAGGCGTACACAGTACCGCATCATTTGAACTTATAAGGAATAGGTTCCTCTCCATTTCATGGTTTAGATTAAATCTTACAAATCTTAAAGTTTACCTGATGCCACATCATTCAAGATTAACAACACGGCACCATATACACTATTAGATACAAGAAATAAAATCTTAACAATAAAACAAACTCTCTCCATTTCACTTGAAATAGAGAGGATCCCTATTCTAATGTGAATGAGGTAAAGGAAATAGTACCCTAAACCTTAAAAACATACATACTTATCAAAATAATAATAATAATGATAATAATAATAATAATAAGGGTCCAGTTAACAAGTGCCCTTATGGCATTTGTTAATTGACCATTTTTGGAAAGTTTTAATATCAAGTTTCTAAAGGGACTTCCTAAACCAATGCCCTTAGGGCATCTATTAACTTTTCCCTAATAATAATAAACATACATAGACATGACACCCGCTTTTAAAGCAATGCCTCCAAAAAAAGCACCATCAAATCAAAATTTGAATCCAATACCAAATGTTTTAAACTATCAGATGCTAAAAACTACACTGTCAGCTTACAAAGCACTCTTCCCTCTCCTTTTCAAATAGGACCATTTCATAGTTCAAATTAAATATTACAACCTGAAGGCGTACATAGTACCACATCTTTTGAACCTATAAGGAATAGGATCATCTCCATTTCATGGTTCAGATTAAATTTTACAAGTCTAAAAGTGTATCTAATGCCACGTTATTTAAAATTAACAACACGGCACCATTACACTGTTAAATTCAAGAAATAAAACCTTAACCCTAAAATAAACTCTCTCCATTTCACTTCAAATAGAGAGGATCCATGTTCTAATAATAACAATAAGGGTCCAGTTAACAGCCCTTAGGGCATTTGTCAATAAACCATTTTAGGAAAGCTTTGATACCAAGTTTCTAAAAAGACTTCCTAAACCAATGCTCTCAGGCCATCCATTAACTTTTCTCCAATAATAATAATCACACATAGACGTGACACCCGCTTTTAAAGCTATGCCTCGAAAAAAAAAAAAAAAAAAAAAAAAAACANAACATGTTTCTGTGTTGCTTTTTTTCAGTTGTCTAAGAACAAATGCTTTAGCAGAAGATACATCTATACTGAAGAAGAGGGAAAAAAGAAGCCAATGGGGTGAAGAAAAGAAACAGATATTACCAAAGCGAATGCTATGGTTTACCATTGGGTTTTGGGGATTGAAAAGTGTAATGATGGTGATACGGAGAAGCATGGGAACTATTTATGGAAAGGCTCCTCTGCTGCTGCCCATTCCTTGAAAAGGATCCTCCTTGTGTTCGGATGCCATTTCTAGCATTTGGGCTGGACCCCACGCGGTCAGCTTGCATGGTCTGGAAATAATATGATGAGCTTGCCATGTCCTTAAGGTTTGGCAGTGGTTTTAAGGCTTCAACAACTTCACTCATCAGGGGTCTGGCTTTTGGATCCCGACTAAGGCAGTGAGCAGCCAGTTGCGCGGCTTTTTGGGCTCCTTTAATTGAAAAGTGACCTTCAAGCCGAGGGTCTATCAACCGGTAGAATCTTCTTCTCTCTCCTAGATGCGGCCGAGCCCATTCCACTAAATTATGTTCACCATTAGGTCGGTTTTTGTCCATAGATCTTCTGCCAGTCAGCATTTCAAGTAGAACCACGCCAAAACTGTAGACATCACTCCTTGAAGTAAGATGTCCTACAACAAAAACAAGGGTAAGCATTTATTGCATCTCAGAATTTTGGCATATATTAAAGAGTATCACACACAAATAATGAAAGTCTATTTACTACATACTTGGGGACACCAAATGACTGACCATAGAGGCCAGTGAAATACATTTATTAGCTAAAGGCAAATAGTGGAGATACCATAGATCTATGCTCAACCATTGAGGTGATGAACCCTAGATTTGACTAAACCAGGACCTAAAGGGTATATCAGCTTCTAGCCAACCTATAATACTAGAAAAAATACAATAGGGCCTAATGCAACAAGTTACTATACTTTTTTTTCAGTAAATAAAAGGAATCCAAGTGCTTTAAGCTTCCTAGCAATTAGGGAAATTCATATGCAACAAACACAAGCATTGCTTGCATAGGCATTCAATGGCAATTGCTGAAGGATGGCCCTTTAACATATACAATGCCAGGTTAGATAAATATCTGTAAAAGAATTAACATGCAATAAAAATTGGTCTTTGCACCTTCTATGTCTTAATTTTATCTTTTATGTAAAAATTTGAGGCAATTCATAGTCAGACTCACATAAAAAAAATATATATATATATTAGAACAGCTGCGTGACAAATATAAAATACATAGTCATACAGAGGACAAATCACAATCCATCCTACTCATTCAACCAGAATGTGTATAATGCATGCATTAAACTCAGAAAAAGGGGAGAGAGGGAAAGGAGGGGGACTGTTAGATGAATTTCACAACACTTACCTGTCATGACGTATTCTGGGGCTGCATAACCGTAGGTTCCCATCACACGGGTAGAAACATGGGTCTTGTCACCCTCAGGACCATCTTTGGCAAGTCCAAAATCAGAAAGTTTCGCATTGTAGTCCTGAAATAACTTGTGTTATTAAATTGATAAATGATATTAAGGGTAAACAATTGTAATGTTGCTTTCGTTTAAGTCACATACTGCATCTAACAGGATGTTGGAGGTTTTAAAATCACGATATATAACTGGTCTTTCTGCTTCCTCATGAAGAAAAGCAAGACCCTTTGCAGCACCTAGTGCAATTTTCATCCTAATGGACCATGGAAGAGGCAGGGACCCTGTGTACAAAAATAATTGATAAAAAAGGACATCAAATAAGGTTGCAATCTAGAAAGAAGAATAATATCACAAAGCAGCAACTGCTAATAAGTCTATA
Organism: Quercus suber; assembly: GCF_002906115.3. Classification (NCBI taxonomy): domain Eukaryota; kingdom Viridiplantae; phylum Streptophyta; class Magnoliopsida; order Fagales; family Fagaceae; genus Quercus; species Quercus suber. The sequence goes on from NW_027070056.1 coordinate 368,152, forward strand.
CTCAGCCAAATAACAGTCATAATTGTAACATGTTCCACGGAGCAGAGATGAGATTCCACAATTCTCTTAAATAGGAAGCATGATGTGGATAGACTACAGCAGATTAAGAACTAGCTTTTGGAAAACTCATTGGCATATATATTATGCAGAGATGTATGAAATCTGCATTCAAGATTCTTAAAATTGCTCATCCTAAGCTCCTCTCTCTCTTAAAGTAATAAGATCATTCCACAATGGTGAAGCTATCTTTACCATAAAAATTACTACCAGATTGGAGAACTTTTATCTCCATATTAATATCTGCAGAGTATTTGAGAAGGACCTTCCTAATCTGCTCACAGATTCAGTCCAAATTTCCTAATTCATAATTTCGAATAACTAACTCTAATACAATATGTCCATGGAAGGATCTCCAAAAAAGGTAAATGAATTCTCAAATTTTCTTGCAAACAATAAATTCAACTGCAATGTGGTGCTACTCCACTAGAAATTAGTGCTATCACTAGAAGTTACTGCTATTTATGTAGCGATAACTCTATCTCCTAATTGATACTACCAAAACTCAGAGGTACCTTTCTTCCATTTTGTTTTGTTTTCTACTTATGACTTCCATCCAATTGAACCCATCACATGCAAGGTTTCCACCAGAAACAATATATATGAGAAAGAAAATACATTTCTTGCCTGTTTGATATCAAAAATTTTAAAAATAATATGCTCATGTCTTTGTAAGCAATCACCCTTTCTATGGAAGGAAATATGCCATAATCATGAGTAACCAGAATTAGGTAACAAAATGATTATGAGAACTGAGTAGCATTAAAATCCACCTACAAGCATATGGGTCCTAAAGAATCTAACATTCATAATCCAAAACTGAAAGAATGGAGGAAAAAAGCCAATTAAACTGTCAAAAATGCAGTTACATACTTCTAAATAGATGGTTTTCCAAGCTCCCTCGAGGCATGAACTCATATACTAGCAGCCTTTGATCATCTTCAATGCAGTAACCAATAAGCTTGACCAGATTAGGATGAACCAGATCACCAAGAAAATTCACTTCAGCCTATTACACAAGATGAGGAAAATAGATGAAATATAATAAGAAAAACATCAATAAATTCGGGCAAAGAAAGAGAGGATAAAATTGTTGTTGAAATTTCATAAAGGAAAAGTAATTAGGAAAGTTACAAACCAGCCATTCTTTATGACCCTGTAGCCCATCATGGTTGAGAGTTTTTACAGCAACAGTAAGCCCTGTGCCAGGTTTCACCGGAGCAGTTCCATTTTCTTCAATCCACCCCTTGAACACACAACCAAAACCTCCTTCACCCAGAAGACTTTCAGGTCTAAAATTTCTTGTTGCCAACTTAAGATCATTAAATGAGAATTTTCGCAGACGAGAAGCAACTTTAAGCTCTTCTTCAAGCTTGGAAGTGGATGAATTACTTTCTGCATTACTAGTGGTTGAGGATGGGACAATTGGAGCTGCAGGTTGGTCTCTGCTTGTATCGTTGGCTGATTTACTTTCAGCTGAACAGAGCAAAGAACCAACATATAAGAATACAAACTAACATAAATGAATAAGCCAGGCAGGTAGACATCATGCATTACAACACTTTGTAACAATGAGCAAATCAGATTTAAGCAAAGATAACAAATAAATATTAGTAGGGATTCTGGAAGAGAGTTTGAGAGTATGAGAGTATGAATTTTCCAACAGAAAACCATAATAAACATAAGACAAATATATGAAATATGGTGTAACATAATTAGATGTATCTGACATGAGAGCAGTGGCAAGGGAGAAAGAGAGAGCACTGGATAATAAAAAGAATCTAAGCATTTATTCGACTTGATTAGAAAATATTTGCTTGAAGTATGAGCCCAGCCTGGATTTGAACACATTGTCTTCCCTCCATGGAATTATGCATAGGCCTGAAAGCAAGCACTCACACTACTGTGACAATATTAGGCAGATTACACTTTCTTTCAGGATTAGAGGAGCTCCACTTTTGGGTTTGCTTTCTGCTTTTGGGATATCAAGTGCAGCTCTTATTACCTTCTACTCAGAGATTAACCCCTCTACTTTTCCTTGATCATGTTGATAACCAGATACAAAGCAGAATAGAGATTTGCCCAAGACCAGAAACAACCAAGGCCATACCAGGTGTGCTTTTAACATTTCTCCAGGAAATTCAAGCTTTCATAGTAATTTCCTCACTTCTGGCCCAACAAAAAGGAGATGAAAGAAAGAAAGGAAGAAGATGAAAAAAGAAGAAGAAGAAGAGGAAGTTTCCATATTAACTCATAAGTCATAACTAGCGAGGTTTTATATATTGACCTTGACCCTGATGCAGCTATTTTATTAGCACCCTAAACCCAGTCCTCACGTTTCACAGTGTTTATACATATCCTCCACTAATTAATTGCACAATATTCTGAGCAAATCAGTCTCAATCACGATAATAATTACATGAGCAAAACATGCAGTAGTTAGTTAAAAATGGACTTGAACCACAAGACATGTTAAAATAGAAACAAAAATAAGACATCCAAGTGAAATCAAATCAAACATAACTAGAACTGTGAAACCAGAAACATAAAATTACTAAAAAACAAGGGAGAACATCATAACCTAGTAAAAAACAAAGTTCTCCCAAAAAGATAAACAGAAGTTACCATAATGAGTAGTGGTACCACTGATTGAGCTATCCACTTTGGATCTTGAAGAAATGCAGCTCCCAAGAAACCTTAGCCTAACCCAACACCCAATTTCTTCATCTTCCACACCACCTTTAGCTTCCACCACTTCCTTCTTCTTCTTCTTTTTCACACCCTTTGATTTTCCCACTTCCCAACTCTCCACTTTACCATTCTCACCACCCAATCCCATCTCTCTCTCAATAACCCCTAAACACTCAAACCCAACACACCATCACAGTCCTCTCATCTCTCCCCACCCCCAACCACAACCGGTAGTCAATCTTCCTTAACCAACAAAAACCCACCTAGAAAATCACCATATACCACTAAAAAATTCCACCTTTTTGGCTTTTTCCCACTTAGGCTGACAATATTAGAAAAACCCAGATGGGAAAACAGCTAGATCACAAGGTAAAGATCAAATTTTTGACTAAAATTTTGAAAACCCAAAATTGATCGACTTGTGGAAAATTATATAGAAGAAGAAGAAGAAGAAAAAAGTACTTAACTTACTTAAACCAGAGAGAAACAACAAATCTCAGTGGAACCCAGAAATGTCTGCTCAAAGATACAGAAATCTCAGACAAGCTGACCAGTTTAAAGCTAGAAAGAGAAGAAAATTTGGAAAAAAATAAATAAATATCACTTACATAATAATACTATGAATTATCGACTCTCTCTCTTTCTCTCTCTGTCTTTTTTTTATTAAAATCGAATCGAGAAGACTAGGAAAAGGCAAAGCTAGCTGCCCGGAGATTAACGGGTAGTGTGGTTAAGGCTGCCCAAACTGCCCGTTGTGCACTGGGAGTGACTGGACAGTGGAGTGGACAGGCCATTAAGCTTAGGATTTAAATAATTTTCACTGATTTTTATAGGATTACATATTAATTACACTTTATTTCCTTAAACTGTAAATACAAAAATTAGTACGAGGTAAATTGCTAATTTTTTCTTAAACTATGAGTATCAGAATTATTATCGACACGAGGTAATTTGCTAATTTTTAATATATTATAGGAGATATTGTTCAATTTTAGAGTTTAGTGGGAAAATTGAAGTGTGCACTATAGTTTAGGGGAAAAGTTAAAATAATCCTTAAAAATTCCAAATCAAGATTTGCTATTATTGTAGTATATTATATGTTGATAATTTGTAGAGACTCGATCAGAGCTCAGCAACTTTTTTTGGGATTTAAAAAAAAAAAAAAATAGTTTGTTCAAATTCCTAAGCTCTTGACTAGGTTTTATTTGGGTGAGAAAAAATGACTTGAAGCATATAAGCAGTCAACATCTTGAAGCCTGAATTCCTTATACGAGTTTTCTTGACAAACAAAAATAATAATAATAATAACTAGTCATTAACTTGTGTTATGCACGAAAACTTACTTATTTGTAAGATAAATTATATAATTTTATAAAATTTTAAATTGATTAAGAAATTACACTATTGCATGATTTGCTCTTGTATAATTTCAATTTGTGTTACAAATTGATGAAAAAGTCATTGCTTGAACGTGCAATAGTTTACAAAAAATTTGTTAGACAATTTCAGATACAGCCAAAAAAAAAAAAAAAAACTCAAAAATTTAGATATTAAAATTTCTGAAAGACAAAAAATATTAAAGAAAAATTATAAATGTTTGAGTTTGACTTTAAATTGCACTTGTTAGAGAGATAAAGTTTCACTCTTTGTTAAGTTTGGATTAAACAAAAATAATTTTCTTTAAAAAAAATGATGAGTTTGAGTTTAAGTTGGACTTGTTAAAAAGATAAAGTTTCACTCCTTGTTAAATTTGGACTAAACAAAAATAATTTTGTTTAAAAAAAATGATGAGTTTGAGTTTGAATTTAAGTTGAACTTGTTAGAGAAATAGAGTTTCACACATTGTTAAGTTTGGACTAAATAAAAATAATTTTATTTAAATATTGTATTGATGTGAAAAATTGTGAGAGTTTCAAATGTTTCGATTTAGAGAGATAGAGTTTCACTTCTTATTAAGTTTAGACTAAACAAAAATAATTTTATTTAAATATTGTGCTGACATGAAAAATTATGGGAGTTTCAGAGGTTTCGGTTATATATATATATATATATATATATATAAATAATTGTAAGGATTGGCTTTGGCTCTTAAGCCCAAAAGATGAATGGGTTAAGGCCCAAAGAGCCCCACACAATGAATTTATAGATAGTGGACTTAGAAACTAGACTTCAATAGGTCAAGCAACGCGCACAGTGGATCAAAGTTAATGAGAAAGCAAAGAATGCCAAGTTTTATGCAAATAAATCTTTCTTCAGTGAAGTCCGAGGAGTGTGATTCTAGAATATAGCTCTTTTAGACTTGGATACAATCTCAGTTCTTGTTGCTACAATGTTTTATTGCAGATTTTTTGATCCCCTCTCCCTGGAGGATCTCTTACGTTATATAACTCCCTTTAAATGATCTTGGCCCTCCATTTGTTAATCGTCCAGGCCACTACTTGAGTGCTTGTCTTATCAGACACCTTTCCAAGCCCCTTGTGAGTTAGGCTAGTCAAGGCAGTAATATTTAGGGATCTTCTCCACATAAATGCAACCAGGAGGTTTAGTGGGATGCATTAAATGTGATGATAGCCACTATCCCTTCAGTCATGTCAAGGCTAATCCCATTTACGAAACTCTTCCTTTATAGTATGACATCCTCTGGTAACATGCCACTAACGTGGCCTTATTGTCCCAACGTGTGACCTCCTCGGCGCGATGGTGGCCTCCTCAGCCATAGGTATGACACATGGCGCAAATACATTTTTAAATTCTTGTACCCCACAATAATAATTCCTTATATGAGCTAAAAACAATCTAGATGCATATGTATTTTTTCAGGTTATATCTATTGAAAGAGTATTAGATAATAATCAATTTATCCATCAGAGGAATATTGCTTGGTTTAAAGGTTTAGTGCGGAGATTTAAGTGTACTCAATAGTTTTTTTTACAAAAAAAGTACAATTGATCTATTTTTATTTCACATATTTTTTTACAATTTAGTTAACTTCACTTGTCATGTAGATCACTAGTCATTGCTTACTTTATTTTTATTATATTCAAATTACAATCAACCACCTCCATATAATTGATATTATTAATTTGTTAATTGTTATACACCAATCATACATTATTAACTTAATAGTTGTGAAACTTAAGGGATTAGTTTAGTGAATTCCATGACTTCATGAGGTCTTGAGTTCTAAACTTTTAGCCAACATCTTAAGGCTTCTATTAAGGGATTATAGATTTCTTTTTATAAATATTGGGTATTTATAGGGTGAGAAACTACTTATGTCTAGGGAATAGTTAGGTATTTAAAGAACTCTAAACTAGGGTTGTAAAAGAGCCAAGTTTTTCCAGGTAGTGAATCTTCAAACTCAACTGGATAACAAAAGTAAAATGTTCAAGCTTGACTCGAGTTCAAACCAAGCCTACAAATAATGTTTGAGTTTGAGCTTAGCTTGGCTCAATTTGATTCATTAATCAAGCCGAGTTTAAGCTTAATATCAAGATTTTGAGTTTGAAATCCAACACAAGTATATTATTATTAAGCCCATTTGGTTTGGACAAGTGGTCCTTACTCTTAGTTAATTAAAGTCTTTATTAGGTATGGGTTCATTTGTTAAGCATATTACTAAGCTCATAAACAAGCCTAAGCTTAGATTTTTTTATTTTTTTTTATTTTTTTTATTGAGCTCTATTATTCACAAGTCTGTCTATGAACAATATTTTTACTTGACCTTGACCTGTTTATTAAACAAGCCTAAAATTGAGGCTCAAGTTTGGATTGTTTATGGATGAACTATTTATCGAATCAAGTCTGAATTAGTTACAAATGAATTAATTCATTTACGCCATGTCTCAAAATGCTCGCATTAGAAGTAGAAGAAAAAAAAATCCTTAACAATTGTGAAAGATGTGAAGTTTACTATTTTTAATTCATGAGAAATGTTACGAAGATAGTATTTTCAATAAATGTTAACATAGTTTGATGTGATTGTATTTTATAAGTAAATAGGGTATATCATGTTTTAGGCGTAGATATGTATGGGTCATACGTGTTGTAAGAGAGCTGAGTGTATATACTTGAAACATAATATTATTTTGTCTAAATAAAAAAAGTGTTACGTCCACAATATTTTCACAACAAATCTTAGATATTAAGTCGGCCTTATAGCTGAATTGACAGCTCCCCATATATAAGAGAAATGTTATATCTATAATATTTTTACAACATTTTCACAACAAGTCATAAAAAACAAGTTGTTACTGGTTATTATTGTTGAAATAAAAAAGCAATCACAATAGTAGATTTAAATTTGAACCAATAACAATTATTCATCTATGATTTGTTATAAAAATATTGTGGACTTCTCCATATATAAAGTGCTTTTAGGGTTTAGGGGAGAAATAGTTTGAACTATGAGACTAACAGCATATTGTAATTATCTCTAAAAAAAAAAGTTGTTATTGATTCTAATTTGAACCTATAATTAAAATTACTTTTTTAACAATTTACAACTTAGAATTTGTGTAAAAATATTATGAAAATGTTGTGGAATTAACATTTATCTCTTTAAAAAAATAAAAAATAAAAGAAAAAGATGAAAATTGAAAACTTATTGGTAGGAAGCACGGCTCGAGGGTGGGCGTGCGTAGAGAGAAAGACAACGGCGGGCAGAGGGAGAAGTGGGAAAAATTGGGGCAATTCGGGCAGGTGAGAGAGAGAAGAGATTAGTGGGACCCACTTGATGGTGACGCGGCTGCCTTCAGTGGGCGGACACATATCACAAATGCAAACGCGCGCGTCAGATTGATCTCATCCATGACATGCAAATTTTTCTCTTTTTCTTACTCAATAAAATTATGACCTTTGTACCTTTTACCTCTATTATACTTTTATTATACTCTATACTGAACCTAATATTAAAGTACAATGAACAAGTCAAATTTCTTTTTTTTTTTTAACTGTGGGTATAAATTATTATTATTATTATTATTATTTTAAATCTATCTATGCCATCTTCAATCTAGCTTATAGATTTTCGAAATGAAAGGCATTTATTTATTTATTATTATGTGGGTTTTTGTTTTATTGCATACATGACATGTTATAGTGCATGTTGTTGATTTCACAAAATTTGAAACACGTTAATTTAATATCTATTAGGGCATTCATATAATCTTCACACGTCATGTGGATATCATAGTACCTCAAATGGTAAAATATGAAGAATTAGACGTCGTGTGGATAGATATTATAGTTCGAATGAATGGTAAAATATGAATAATTAGGGTTAAGAGGTGAAGTAGGACGAGGAGTATAAAGAGTGACAAAGAAATAGAATTTTCGATTAAATAATAATAATAATAATTTAGTACGTGATCAACCAAGCCCACACCTTCTGGCACATATTTATACTAGAGCAATATAACAAGATTACAATAATACCCACAGGTAGCGTATGATAGATGGATTTGAATCCAATGCAATAGTTATAGTCAGATTTATTACATTATGTAATAACTACTTTTATGTGAGTGAGACGAAACATTAGCGGGGTAAAAAAATTAAATAAGTTAAAAGTTAAAAATAAAAAAAGATTCAAGGTTTATTGGTTAAGATTAAGAGCAAGTTTTTTAACATTCAAACTCAATTATGGAAAGTGCTATTGCATGGTGAAATAACTTTAACTGTAGTATTGAATCTCAAATCTCAATTCATGATAGATTAACTTAACCTTTTTCCTTTCACTACATCCGCTACTTTATTAAGGATATAATATATATATATTTTTTTGGAGAGATTATTAGGGTTACATAATTATTGAATCTTTTCTTTTTTGGTTGGGATAAAAGAAGTTTAGGTGAGGGGAGGCTACCCCATACTAGAGCCAAGGCAAGCCACAGGTCTTAGAAAGGACTTACATTGGACTTATAGATCACCCATCAAGAAAGATTGCTAGTAGTGAAACTCAAACCTAGGTATTTTGGGCGAAGCATTCAAGCCTTACCAACTGAACTAAACCTCGTTGACTAATTATTGAATCATTGTTATGTTATTACGTCTCTTTATTAAGATAATACCAAAGTTCTAATAACCTTTGAATATAAAATCTAAAAGACATAGCCTTGAGGCCACCTTGCTCGCTCGAACCAAAAGTCAAAGTGTAGTTTTGTTAACAAACCTAGACTTTGATCAGGCAAATGTAAGTATATAGGTGTAACAGTTAATTAAAATGCCATTAACAGACCCTTTTGGAGATCCTATATATTATGGAGTTTTATTTATTTATTTTTAAAAATAAAAGAAAGAAAAAGTGATCCAATTTCGAATCTTTCAATTGTTATAGTTTACATGACGTAAAATTCATTAAAGATCCATGTCCGTAAAAGAAAGAAAAAAAAAACAATTTCCTTTCTTTTTTTTTTTTTTTTGAAAAGATCTCCCAAACCCCAATATATATAAATATACTAATATATATAATCCCAATATTATTTACAGTCATCGAGTTTTACAGTAAAACCCACCATAAATAATGAGTCTATCTCATGATAGTCATTATTATTATTATTATTAAATTAATATTTTAAAGACATTCTATCATTTCGGATAAATAGAATTGGATTCTACTAATGATTTCAATTAAGCACAGTTGGTAATAAGACAAGGGAGCTGGATCGAATCTGATAACATTTTTTTTTTTTAAATCATAAAAGAATTAGAGTTTCTCACACATACGCCATACCTAATATTAAACCCAATCCTGGCAAATGTACGAGCATGTACATGATTCTTTTTTTCCTTAAAAAAATGAGCGAAAGCGAGCAATTGTGGTTATTTTACTTGGACTCGATCATAATAAACCCTTTATTTATTGAAAAATAAATGTATAAAATACATAAACTAATACAGGGTCATAGACTGAACAGAGACTCCTTAAGGCACGTAAAAATGTTAACTATTTGTCACACGTGTTCTATTTCGTGAAGACGTAATGCTGATTATATGCACCCTTAACGTGAATGTAACTGTAGGAGTGTCAGTTAGATTATGTATGTAGCAGTGTACTTAATACATTTTAACACTGATAATTATTCACAAGGATATAGCATACTTCTACTTCACAACTTTCACCAATTTTTAATAATATTAGTGTGTTACTGCTCTCAGATTCGCATCTAATCTTTGTTTCAATTTTTCTCTCTCTCTCTCTCATCCCAATCCTTATGGCATCTCTAAGCTTACAGATCTATGACGTGGCATCATCTGAATGGTGCCATGTCAACCTATATAATGCCATATGTCAGAATTTCACTAGTTACAGAGATTTGGATGTTTAAGAACTTTATGATTCGATAATCTTATCTGGTTATTTCCAAACGAAGAATTTGGATTCAAATATTCTCTTCTCTATTTGTTGGTGAAAAAAATAAGGAAAATTAATTTCCAAAGGATCGATTTAAAAAAAAAAAAAAAAAAAAAAAGCACCATCAAATCAAAAATTGAATCCAATTCCAAATGTCTTAGTCTAGGATGCACGGACACAGAAACAGACATGGATACAGACACAGGTATGGTATGATACAGCAACACGAGCAATTTATGAAAAAATATAACATGATACTACAGATAAGTTTAGTGAGACTCAGCTAGTTAGTGGCCACCAAGTATTAAACCATATATAAGTACACAAAATAGAAAAATTATATAAACATTCAAATTAACTAATTTGCACTTGGATTAAGCAGTAAAAGCCACTTATTATTATTATTTTAAATTTAAAAAAAAAAAAAATCTCATTCTCACAGCATTTTCATTAACAGTCAAAACAAACAAAATTCAATACTCAAATTGACACAATCAGACATTCCGGGACTTTAAATCAATCTCAGAGATGATCAAATCCAATAAGATCGATCAGATTGGTGATCCAACACCGTAGAGGGTTATGAAGCGTTTACCTGAAGAGAGATCACGCGGGAGAGAGAGTGTGTTTGGTAGATCCACTTGCAGACGCAAACAGACACTTTTGTGTTTTTTGTGTTTCTGTTTCGGGCTTTAAAAGTTAAAAACACACACTCTCTCTCTCTCTGTTTCGATTTGATTCTTTTACAGTTTGCAGACCATGGATTTTTGTTGTTCGGGGCTCTATATGGGTTCCGGTCGTTTTGGTTTTCGAACCCGGCTATCAAAACGCACAGCTTTGCTCTCGGACTTTTTCCAACATGCATACGTTGTCGTTTTGTAGTATAGTGGTGGTTAATTTATTGTGGTGTAATGTTAGAGAAAAAAAAAAATAGTGTGAATATTCAAAATTATTATTTGTGTTCATCTATATATATATATATATACTATAAAACAGAAAAATCTCACTTTCGGTTGACTTCATGATGTCACATTAGCTTTGCTAGCTCCACAAATTTTCTCATCAATATTTTTTTTCCTCTATTTTTTAAATATAATTTAATCTCTTTTGAAATTTTTTTTTTCAGACCTATTACCTGACTCCCCTTATAGTTTTATGCAAACCTTACGCATTCAGATTTCAGACGCTCTCTCTTCTATTTTGATTCTCTTTCTCCTTTGACAAGTTCAGCCATTCTTTCTGTCTTTCTTAAAACCTCTGAAGGCTACCACCATGTCAACCATCACCCTAACTTCAGCCCAGCCTCCACCCATATATTGCCAAAACCTCTATAGTGCAGATATTTTAAAACAAGAAAAATTTGTGTTAAATATGATTTAAGTTTTGTCATTTTGGGTTGAGTGTCTTTGATTTAAGTATTTGGGTTATTGGTTTTTGATGATGCCGAAAAATCACCAATGAGCCACACGGCCCTCACGTGCTCCAAACAAGAACCTGTACAACACAAAAGTTGAAGACCTTAAGAGGAGTACCGGTGTGGTACCAGCCAAATACCCTCCGAATGTCAAGTTAGAACTTCTCACAACTCTAAAGTGCTAGAGCAGAGTCAATTATGTGTACCTTGGTTTGTAAGGGTATTGGGGCTTTTATAGTAGTAGAGGGTTGACCTCTCTTCCTTGGGCTAGAAGTCTTTTCCTTATAGGAATCCTTATGAGCGTATATTGTAGAATCCTTTCCTTGTAAGAGACTAACACTAAGCGTGGGATACAAGACATTTTCTTATATACTCATGCGTGGTGATTAAGACAAACCACGTTAGGGTCGTCAGCATCGCCTACTCCCTTTAACTTTATTAGCGTTAGCTACCTATCTTCATTGCCTAAGGTTAACTCGTCGGCTATGCGGTGAGTTTCGTGGACTTCCTAACATTGTCACTTACTAATGGATCCCGACGAAGGTTTGCTTACCCTCTTCAGCTTGTTCTCATTAGCTTCCTCTTATGCTTACTGTCTTCAACTTACTTTCTTCAGCTTACTGTCTTCAGCTTACTGTCTTCAGCTTACTCTTTAGCTTACTATCTTCAGTTTACTCTTCAGCTTACTGAATTCAGCTTACTGTCTTTAGCTTTCTCCCTGTCAGCTTTTCATTCCGTCCAGGTGTAAATGCCATCAGGTTGTAAGATGAAGTCGTCAGCTTAACGGCTTCATCTTATGTGAAGTCGTTAGCTTAGAGACTGACAACTTCATCTTGCGTGAAGTCTTTAGCTTAGAGACTGACGGTTTCATCTTGTATGATGTATTCAGTATGCATAATAGAGCTGACGGGTCTTTGGAGATCAACAACTTCTTTTATTTTTCCAATTAAAAATTCCCCTTATCAGTTTTGATTAAGGTCGAATGATGAAGAAAAACAAAAAGATGGGCACAAACAAAAAGAAGTAGAGAATGGGTTTTTTTAGTATTGGTTTCTTTTGAATTGTATGTACCAATCGATATATATATATATATATATATTGATATTATTGAATTTTGGTTTGTATGTGTGATTTTTTAGTATTGGTTTCTTTTGAATTGCATGGAATTGAGCAATCGTGATAACTCTTGCAGCTACTATTGGCTTGTAAGAAGGAATGGGAGGACCTGCATTTGTTTATAGCAGTAGTTTATCCTGAGAGTTTAGTTTGATTTTCATTCTGCTTGCACCCCATTTAGTTGAAATGTTCCCGTAAACATCATTATGTTAGCTTTAAGAAAAAGATAGACCTAGCATTATTAGTTACTATTGCTATGTAATTTTTTTTCAATGGCCTATTGTAGTAATTGTGGAAATTGTTATCAGATGAATAAAAGCATTCGGAGTGTTCAACAATTTGATATACAAAATCTGATGTTTAGTAAGCATTTGGTTCCAAGAATACTAAAGCTAAGAGTGTGAAGTAGTTGCATGTTTTTTGGGGCTATTTGCTCTTCTGGCTTAATGTTAATTGGGCAAAAGGTTTTTATGGGATGCTACGCTTCTAAGTACGCATCTAAAGAGGTGTTTAGTATGGTAGTAATATGAAGTTTAGACAACTAATAGTGAAATTGAAAATTGAGAAATGGTTTGTTGCACGCTTTAGGTGCAAGTTGAATCTAGATTGGCTCTTTAGTGAAAAGTTCATGTAAAATAATTGTTCAAATTATTCTTTAGTTTATTATTAATTTTTTGTGTTGAGAAATTTGATGTAAACTTTGACAAGCATAAAATGTGATTTTGGTCAATTTTGTAAATCGTTAATTGGACATTGAAACAAAGGTGTGTAAATAATAAATATTAACCATAAACACATCCAATTAAGAAAAACTCCACTCCTCTCGTACAACCTTAACTAAAAGTTTTTTTTTTTTGGAGAAACCAATCTTGAAACTTCATTAATAGGACAAAAAATTTCTGTCAGAAAATACAAAATCTCTATGGATATCCTTAAACCAAATTGTAGGTTCATACAAGGTCTTAGCTAACTTCACTAATTTATCTGCCACCATATTACCCTTGCGCTTGATATGTGAGAACTGAAAACTCCTCAAAGTCGCTGCTAGATTGTGTGCCTCATCAACTAAGTGGCCAAAGGCAGCCATACTTAGTTGATTAGAACCGAGATGTTTGAAGATAGTCTTTGAGTTGCATTCAAACACAACGTCCTAAATGTCTAGATCAATGGCAAAAGCTACTGCCTTTCTACAAGCTAAAGTTTTTAAGGCTTCAACCGTTGGGGAAAGGGGGATACGTTCAGAAAGTGTTGCGATAACTCATCCATCTAAATAACGTGCCACCACACCCAACCCCGTTGATGCCAAATCCAAGAACGTTGCACCATCATAGTTTATTTTATAGAAACCCGGTGGGGGTGGCAACCAATGGGTCAGATGAGGGCTGCTTCCTGTGGCAGTGGTGGGTCCTGCGTTGAGTGGAATTCCTGAAGGCGTTGAATTGCATTAGTATAGATCATTTCCATAGGTATTGTCATCGTCCTAAACTTCCTTGCATTCTGATTGTGCCATATACTCCACCCGATGTACGCAAATAACTCAACCATTCGTGGGTTGTTTTATGCAAAGACTTCTTGAAGCAGATCATGGAAGCATTTGAATTTCTCCTACAAGAACACTCTGCATTGTTCTAGCTCCCACCAAGTGCCTTTAACCATTGGACAGCCCCAAAGTGCATGTATTGTATCCTCAGTGTTGTCACCATAGCACTCACAAGTCGACTTCGGCAAGATATTCCATTCTTGCAAGTTTTTCTTTGTAGGTAAAGAGTCATTGAAAGCCCGCCACAGAAAATGACGTATTTTGTTCAGCACATTCAGCGACCACATCTGCCTCCAAAACTGATTGTGTGCATTCAAATTAGATGGACTAGGATCTGAAACTACTGCCTCTATTGAGAGAATGTGATAAGCGGATTTGGTAGAGTAACAACCATTACTTGTGGCAGACCAGATGAGCTTGTCCTCAGTGCCCAAGTTACTTAGAGGAATATTGATTATTGCCTCTGCATCGTGGGGGAGAACTTCCTCTCTCACTTTGTCTTCTAGCCACTTGCCCCTTTCCTCATTGATGAGAGCACAGACCTTTGTGTTGTTACGAAATTTTTTTTAGGGCGATACCACCTGACTTGCTTATGAATCCGGTAGCCACTTATCCCCACGGATCCTCACACATTTCCCATCTCCTATCCTCCACTTCGACCCCAACCACACAACCCTCCTTGCTTTTAGTATACTTAACCAAGCGAATGACCCGTTCAACTTTACCCCCTCATCCAGAATAGTGCAATTCAAAAAATATTTTGATTTGAAGACTTTATAGAAAAGGGAATCTTTATTGTGAAGCAATCGCCATACCTGTTTACCTAACATTGCAAGGTTGAAATTTTCAATATCCTTGAATCCTAACCCCCCATTGGCCTTTCGGTTTGCATAGTTTCTTCCATCCCGCCCAATGAGTTTTCCTTTTATCTCCCTTATACCCCCACCAAAATTTCCTGATAAGATCTTCAATATCTTTGCATAACCTTTTTGGAATTTTGAAACATCCCATGGTGAAAGTAGGCATTGCTTGAAGGACAACTTTTATCAAAATTTCTCTACCACCTTGCGATAATAATCTTTCCTTCCAGCCTTGCATTTTATGCCAAATCCTTTCCTGAATATAACTGAAACTTTGCTTTTTTGTTCTCCTCACAAATGATGGCAGACCAAGGTATTTTTTATAATTGGATGTAATCACCACCCTAAGAAGGGTTTTGATATTTTCTTGCATGAGTGGATTTGTATTGGGGCTGAAAAAAGGTTGTGTTTTGTCTCGGTTGATCTGTAATTTTTTTAGATGGTTAGCTATGGTTTTGGATATAATTTTATATAGGACGTTGCAAAGGCTTATAGGTCGAAAGTCGGCTTTTTCAAGTGATTTAATTTTTTGGACCAGGGAAATGAATGTGTGATTTAGGCTATCAAGCATGGACCCCGAATTTAAAATTTTTAGAGAAGCATTAATTACATCCTTGCCAATAAAGTTCCAACAAAACTTGAAAAAAATTGAAGACATACCATCTGGTCCTGGAGCTATTAATGGCTTCATTTGTTTCAAGGAACGTTCCACCTCCTCTGTTGTGTAATCTCGAACCAATTCAGCATTCATTAATGGGGTAACCTTTGTGTCAATGCCACGAAGAATCTACTCAAAGCTTGAAGGGGAAGTGGAAGTAAAAATCTGCTTGAAATAATCCATCAAAGCCTCTCCAATCTACCTATCACCATCCACCATAGACCCATCCTCCAAAATTAATTTGGAGATAAAGTTTCTTTTGTTTCAGTGGGTAGCTCGGCTATGGAAATAGCTTGTGTTCAAATCCCTATTCTTCAGCCAATCTACCCTTGATCTTTGATGACACAAACATTCTTCCTTCACCATAAGATCATAAACCTCACCTCTTAGCAACTGAACCTGATCATGATTCGTCCCCGCCATGGACATGAGTTATACTTGTGCTAATTGTTTCTTTTTTTTTTTTTAGCTAACAGATGGCGAATATTGCTAAAAGAGAGTCTGCTCTATTTTTGCAAACTCGTGCGACAAGCATCAACCTTGCACATTAACCTCCCAACCGATTCACCAACATTTTTTCCCCTCCCATGCAGATTTGATGATCCCCTCACATCTTTCATCTTTCAACCATGCAACTTTGAAGCGAAAAGGCCTGGATTTCTTATAAAATCTAATATTTTCATTGTCAGAACATAACCACAATGGACAATGGTCAGATAATGTACCTTCAATGTGGTGGAGTTGAACTGTTGGAAACAATTCAGACCATGATGGAGTTGCTACCTCTCTATCCAACTGAATTCATATCATCTTGCCTTCAAAATGATTATTACACCATGTGAAAGGTGGCCAAACGGATCCGGATCCTCTCCATTTCCCTTTGAAATGGAGAGGGCCTAGTTCACGATAAAGATTTTTTTGAAAATGATCAATGCTAAAAAACGTGACACGTCAATTAAAATGTTAAAACACACTTTATAAGGGTTCAACACTTAAACTAGAGGCTCTTTAACTCAACCGAACAAACCATAGTTTCTCTCTCACCAAACCCATCTGAATATTTCAAACTCTCTTTCTCAGATCAATAGAAAATGTTTGCTTCCCATACGTTTTGATTTTTTTCATTTTTTGTGAAGCAAATGGGTATCACATCTGCAAACCTTCTCCCTCTCTCTCAAATCGGCAGTGTTGTGGATTCGGTGGTTTGCTCTCTTTCTCCCTCTCTATCAGATTGGTGGCTTGGTTTTGTTCTGTGGAGATCGGCTGTGCTATGGTGGTGGGCTTGGTATGTGTATTTTGCGTGGTGGGTCTATGGTGGTCTGTGGTGGTGCTAGTTTACTGGGTCTATAATTTTTTTTTTTTTTGGCGGTGCTTGTGGTGGTGGTGGTGTGTAGTGCAGCGATGGTGGAGTGGGGTTGCAGGGGTTTCCTTTTTTGCTTTGATTTTTTGTTGTGGGTAGTCGATGGTAGTTGCTTTTGATTTGTGGTTGATTTTTTGTTGTGGGATGTGTGGGTTTGATGGTGGTGGTGGTGGGGATGGGTTCGCTGTGATGCAGGTGGCTATGGTTTTTGGTCGAATTTGGGGTCCATAGGTTGGATTTGGGTGGTTTGGATCAGATTCTCACTCTCTTCTCGAAGGTTCTTCAACTTTCTCTCTCGCCCTGCCGTCACGGTGCCATCAATACCACCTGCGCCAAGACTACGACAAGCTTTTAACTCAGCTCCTTGCTCAGTTCCTCGCTCACCATACAAATTGAAATCCTTAACCCACGAACTCAACTCCTTGCTCTCATGGATTCAAGCTTGTGGGTCATGACTCATGAGGCATACACTAGATTCAAGCTTGATCCCTCACCCATAAACTCAGCTCCTCGCTCACCTCACACTACGAGTTTCCAAATTTCTGGGTAAGTTTCTGGGTTTTTAAATTTCTTTGTAAATTTTTTAAATTTCTTTTCAGTTTCTGGGTTTCTAAGTACTTTTGTTTTTCACTTGAAAGCTTATCAAGGTTTCTGGGTTTTTGGGTCTCCTACAATTGCTGGGTTACTCTGCTTTCTCTTGGCAATGATGCCATGGTATACTGTGTACGATTCTTGGGTCATTGAAACAACAGTCATTAAGTATATCAAGGAAGTATGGCATTTTACAAAGAAGTTAATTCTAGTGGTATTGGATCCACAAGGAAAGGTGACTTCCTGGAATGCACTTCACATGATTCGGATATGGGGAAATAATGCCTTCCCTTTTACTAGTGAGAAAGAATATGCTTTATGGAAGTTGGAAAATTGGAAGCTTGATCTACTTGTTTATGGCATTGATGTAGAAATACCAAATTGGGTATTACTTATCTACTTATTTATACTAACAATACATGTGGTGATGAAATTTTTTTATTAAAGGTTTGTACTCGTGCGTGCATATATATATATATATATGCACTTTTTTTCTTATTAGCTCACTAATTATAGTACTAATATGTTACTTCTTTCTTTACCAGATGGCAAAATGGAGAGTTGTATGCTTGTATGGAGGTGAGGACATTAACTGGATCTGAAAATTCACAACTACAGCAAAAACTGTAGCTGAGGCTGCTGAGATCAATTTAGAATTGGTTTATGTAGGAAAGAACAAGGATGGGCAATATTATTTAGAGGATCAGATGAAATGGCTAGGGCCAATTAATAAAGTGTGCTGTGAGAATTTGGTATAAATGTAGGAGACCTAGAATGTTTGTGTATGTTGGTAGATTTTGGCAGAATGTTTTTGTTGGTATGTGTTGGCCTGAATTTGTGTTGGTATGTATTAGTGGGAAAAAACCTGAATTTTGGTGTAATTCTCTCTGTAATCCGAGACTTTAGCAATGGAACATGGTCTTTTTAATTAATCTATGACTTGTATACCAATTTATTGCATTGTTGTGAAGTGTTTGTGCCTTCGTTTGAATGTCCTGTTTTAGACAGCAATTTGAGACTGTAGAAACATCATGTTTGTCTGCCAAGCAACAAAATGGAATCTAAACCATTAATACACTCAAACTGAATATGCAAGCTGACTATATAATAACCAATGCACCAAGATGTAATCATAACAACCATTCACCATTATTATTTGTCACATTCACAGCAGCAGTTTTGAATATGAAGCACATATTATTTCTGGTCTATCAATAAAAAATTTCTCCTTAATTAGTAATTAAGCTTTAAAAAGGCACAAAGAGCAGCAAAATCCACATGGATTCCACTCATTTCAGCAGAGAACAATACACACACACTAATGGCATCGAACTAACTAATTTGGTATTGGTATTTTCTGTTCTACAATTATTGGCATATCTGCAAATGAGGCTTTGTTCTACATAAATGACATGAAACTAACAACTATGCAGAAACATAAACAGTAATTATGTAGAAACAGTAACTAGAAAATTTATGTAGAAATTACACTGTTAATTCGTAACAAAAGGAAATTTATGGATCATCATAACTTCAATCTTAAAATAAGAAAATTACAAAACTAGAACACTTGGCCACAAATGTAACTAAGTTTGAACATTTGAATGCGACCAAATGTGACTAAGTTTTGGACCATCAAAACTCCAGTCTTAAACTAGGAAAATTACAAAACAAGAGCACTTAATTTTAACATGTGTCATAGATTATAAAACATGATCCTAAACTAGAAAAATGGCTTGACTTTATGAACAATCTCATTCCATCCACATTGTAGCACTTTCTTGAGTCAATGGACCTCCACTTGCAACACTTTCTTGAGTAAAGAGACCTCTCGCACCATTAATTTTGTCGTTGAAGCCTACAACACTTGATATACTCTCTAATTGTGATGTTAATGCAGCACTTGCTGATAAGCCTCCCTGATGTGATGGAGAACTTGTAGAAGCCGACTACAAAAAAACCAATTACACATTACACATGTCACAAGCGTAGCATTAAAATTATCAAATTATGCATCTAAACTATTATTAATATCAAAGTAAAATATATAATTGTAAATATCTTTACCATTAAAAGTTGTATAAAACTAGTAATATTTCCAGAAGAAATATTCTTAGTTTTCTTTTGTGCCATGACATCATATGCATATATTTCTTGTAAAAATTGTACTAGTTTAGCAACAATAATAGTATACTATATTAATGTGTAAAAATAAAATAGAATGGTGAAAATAAGGATAATTTAGAATATTATCTCATGTACTTTTCTTTTCTTTATTTGTTTCTTTGATGTGCCTTCCTTTGGCTTCGGCATATTTTCTATCCATGATTTATCCTACACTTTTTATTACGATAAATATCCATTTTCTTTATCTTTTTTGGTACAATCGTAATCGAAGCACATAATTGATCTTCTTTGTCTGCAAAATCTGTGGAAGGCTTAATGATGTCTTCTTCTACATTAGCTTTGCAATTCCTAAGGTCACAAAGTTTTTTTTTTTTTTTTCAAATCTGCAATTGCTAAGCTTAGTATATTATGGCCTTCTTTAGTTTCATTCACTAATTGAATATATTTTGGACATAAATCTTGATACCAATCTACATATTCCAGTCGAGTATCTGGCTTAATGTTATGTGTTGTGCAATTTTTTCCGCTTCCATCTTTTGCATCTCTTCTCCACCTCTTCATGATATATCTATTTGGAATCAACTTGATATCTAATACATCAAGAACTTTAAAACCATGCCTACATAAAATACCAAATGACTTAAACTTTCTGCAACTACAAGATAGAGTCTCATCTAATGGATTCCAAATGACCTCATATTTTCCATTTTGATTGAAAACTCCAACCACGTAACTATGTGTTTGACTCACACTACGTTCTAAGATGGAAAGTATCATTACCTCTTCAACTTCTGTCTCAAATAAATCAAATAACTTAGGCGTGTACACTATTGCTACTTGGTTAAGCATAAGAGAGCTTTTGAGCTTTAATCTTGAAAATTTCTGTCTAAAGTTGTATTCTGCTTCTAACTTCTTATCCCACTTTTGATTGACAACTGTTTCAAAATGAGGGAAAAACTCTACTATATTAAGATCAGTACGCAAGCAATCCTTCAAATCAGCATTGAAACTTTCACTAAGCTAGGTTGTCTTCATTCCTGCAGTGAAAATTCTCTTAACATATATTTGGACCAATTTTTCCTTCAATTTAAATAGATCAATTAACCATTTATTTTTATGAACATCGTACTTATCTAGCATTTCATTCCAAGCTGTAAGAAACTCATCTTCACCATCATACTCATAGATACATGCTAAGAAATCAACGTTAAATTGAGACTCATTTTTGAGTAAATGACCTAAGTGTTTCTCAACATTTTGCCACATATGCCAACTACACAATGCATGATATGTCTTAGGCATGACTACTTTTATTGCAGCTGATATTGTTGCATCTTGATTTGTGAAAAAAAGGCCAGTTAATTTAAACATGACAGTAATAAACATGTTCTTTAAAATCTTGCATCCATAATATGCCATCAAGAATCATTATAAAGGAATCTTCTTATTATGATTAAAGAACTTATTTATAATGAGAATTTTTTTTTCAAAAGAGAGAAATTTATTAATTTAAATATCTAAACCTTGTGATCAACACCACAATAGTATCCTTTTGATCACCTCTCTATATACGTCCATAATCCACATTAAGTGTACAAGTAATCATTTTAATTTCACATAAACTCATCATTGATACTATTTTCTTATGAACCAATTATAATAGACTATATTAACAGCTGTGGAAATATTTTTTTTTTATAAATTGTGCCACTAAACTTGTTGATTACACTATGAATTAGGATCATGTGTGTAAGGATTTTAGTGTTGATCCATTCCATAACATTTTATAGTAATAAATTCAAATTTATTTATGTAATTATATCCGTTTGAAAATCTAGTTAGTTTTTTAGTTTATATTTAGAGCTACTCAAAGAAATGCTTACTAAAGAGGTTTGCTTGAGCGAAGGTCGAGATCGATTAAGTGCGATAAGAGGTGTGCTCAAGCAAGATGGTAAACTTGCTTAAGTGGAACATTAAAGGTCTGAGATTTTACATGTATCTCGCTTGAGCGAGGTTGTAAAAATATACTTTTCTAATCTACTTTCCGAAGTGGTTTCTCCATTAAAGATATTCTTCTTTGATTTTTCACTTTGTCACCAAATGTTATGTCATGCTTAATTGTGCTTTTTATATTATTTATTGATTTGTTAATTGCTTAACTATAGTGAAAAATTAATTGTTTGAGTGGATCACTTCACCAATATAATTTGATAATTTTGCTCATTAATTCACATTGGGGTCTAAACAGAAATTTCAATGTTCAATCTTATTTATATATATAAATTTTAAAGGAAGACTCTAACTTGCATCCAGCCATCAAAACAACAATATAAACTCACTAAGACAACAATATAAATGCAGAAAAATGAGATGGACTCCAAGAATCATCTAGCCATTATAAAGATTCAATCTTTATCTCAAAAAATTAAAAATAAAAATTCAGATAGACTCTAACTTGCATCCCACCACAAAACAACAATATAAACTCACCAAGACAACAATATAAATGCAGAAAAATGATCAAACGTCAAATAAGATAAGCATAAACAAGTTTACGGATATACCTCTGTTTTGGCAAGATAGAAACAGAGATGCTCTAAAGCTAAACTTGTTCTTTGAACCTTCTGTGAAGCTTTTTTTTGGGGGGGGGGGGGGGGTTTAAAATCTGTGAAGCTTTGAACGTGCAACCTCTATCTCACTTTTCCCTCCTAAAAGCTCTTCTTTGTTTTCCGGAAGAACTTGCATGGATAACCTCTGTTTCACTTTTCCCTCCTAAAAGTTTTTTTGTTTTTTTTGTTTTGTTTTTTTTTTTTTTTTTTTTCCAGTACAATTTGTCTGGTTGAGTTAAAAAACCCTCTAGTTTTAAGTGTTGAACCCCAGTTAAGTGTGTTTGAATATTTTAAATGACGTGACACATTTTTTAGCGTTGATCATTTAAAAAAAAAAAATCCCTACCGTGAACTGGACCCTCTCCATTTCAAAGGGAAATGGAGAGGATCCGGATAAAAACAAAACCCAAGTCCTGAAATCCACAAAAATCCAAAGCACTCCTGAATTCTCTCATCTGACGTTCCTGTCTTGGAGCACCCCCTTTCTTCTCCTCGGCTTTGGTGATTTCATTGAAATCCCCCACACAAAGCCAAGGCAAATCCATCTTCAAGCATAAGTGTCTTAGCAGTGCCCAAGAATGTTCTTGGTTGGCCGTTATTGGGTTTCTGTAAAAACCCGTTAACCACCAGGCGTCATCCATTCCTAAGTTAACTACTGCATCAATGAATGTTGGTGTTGAATCTATAACTTTGAGGTTAAGTCCATCCTTCCAATAGAGTGCCAAACCACCACCTGTATTGACCCTTAGATCAATGAAAATGTTCTCCATATTTATTTTTGAACAGAGTCTCTTTAAATGGCTATCCTTTGCTTTAGTCTCTGTAAGAAAAAGTATGGATGAGGAATATTTTTTTGCCAACTCGGTGAGCTTTAAAACTACACGTGGTTGTCCCAATCCACGACAGTTCCAACTTAAGCAATTCACTAGTTTTGGGGGGCTGCTTAGCAGCCTCCACCACTTTAGAGCAATCATTATGAGCAACCTGGATTGTTTGTTGTCATTTGGAAGGGAAATCTGATGAAGATGAGTATCGGCGCTTTTTGGTAGAGAGTGGTTCAAGTCCTGGAGTTTTTTGAGATAGACCAACCTCACGTCTCTNGGGGGGGTTTAAAATCTGTGAAGCTTTGAACGTGCAACCTCTATCTCACTTTTCCCTCCTAAAAGCTCTTCTTTGTTTTCCGGAAGAACTTGCATGGATAACCTCTGTTTCACTTTTCCCTCCTAAAAGTTTTTTTGTTTTTTTTGTTTTGTTTTTTTTTTTTTTTTTTTCCAGTACAATTTGTCTGGTTGAGTTAAAAAACCCTCTAGTTTTAAGTGTTGAACCCCAGTTAAGTGTGTTTGAATATTTTAAATGACGTGACACATTTTTTAGCGTTGATCATTTAAAAAAAAAAAATCCCTACCGTGAACTGGACCCTCTCCATTTCAAAGGGAAATGGAGAGGATCCGGATAAAAACAAAACCCAAGTCCTGAAATCCACAAAAATCCAAAGCACTCCTGAATTCTCTCATCTAACGTTCCTGTCTTGGAGCACCCCCTTTCTTCTCCTCGGCTTTGGTGATTTCATTGAAATCCCCCACACAAAGCCAAGGCAAATCCATCTTCAAGCATAAGTGTCTTAGCAGTGCCCAAGAATGTTCTTGGTTGGCCGTTATTGGGTTTCTGTAAAAACCCGTTAACCACCAGGCGTCATCCATTCCTAAGTTAACTACTGCATCAATGAATGTTGGTGTTGAATCTATAACTTTGAGGTTAAGTCCATCCTTCCAATAGAGTGCCAAACCACCACCTGTATTGACCCTTAGATCAATGAAAATGTTCTCCATATTTATTTTTGAACAGAGTCTCTTTAAATGGCTATCCTTTGCTTTAGTCTCTGTAAGAAAAAGTATGGATGAGGAATATTTTTTTGCCAACTCGGTGAGCTTTAAAACTACACGTGGTTGTCCCAATCCACGACAGTTCCAACTTAAGCAATTCACTAGTTTTGGGGGGCTGCTTAGCAGCCTCCACCACTTTAGAGCAATCATTATGAGCAACCTGGATTGTTTGTTGTCATTTGGAAGGGAAATCTGATGAAGATGAGTATCGGCGCTTTTTGGTAGAGAGTGGTTCAAGTCCTGGAGTTTTTTGAGATAGACCAACCTCACGTCTCTTGCAAGACCAAGTGGGCAAAACTCGAAGGTCTGTTGCTGAGTTTGAAACCCTAGCTAACTCTTTAGGGTCATGTGAGTCACTTAAGTTGCCGTGGCTTTGTTCAAAACTTAAGGCATGTGAGTTTGTTTTGATTGAATTCAAATTAGACTCTTCAGTGCTATCAAATTTTGCCAGCTCTGCATCAATTCATTTAAACGTATATTGAATTCCCTAACATCAGGGGCAGCAATGGCTTGTGGAGTAAAGGAGGTTGTAATTGAGTTTGAATGCAAATCCACTACTTCAATTTGCTTATTAGAAATAACCTGGGAATTGAATGTTGCATCATTGCCGTGATTTGTGCTCTGCTATAATTCTGTGGGAGAATTAATCTCGTAATTAATATATGGATGTGCGTTATGCACTTGAATGTGGCCATTCAGACTGCCTGAGCCGTTTCCTCCCCACTTGCTTCGGTCACTAACTTTCTCTACTTCACCTTTTTTCGGTTGGTCTTGCCTGGATTCATTGAAGTCCATGGAGGAGGGCGTTGGATGAGCAGCAGATTGCTTCTTTGTCAAGTAGAAACCTGGGACTATTATACTGGTTTTTTTTGTCTTGACGAAAGTCGGGGCTTTTAAGCCTGAGTCAAATTGTCTATCCTCTGGCTTTAGCGTGCCCTCACTATCAATCGAAATCTCGCAATCCTTGTCGTCATGAGTTAACCGACCACACCAATAACAAAGGTTCGGTAAATGTTCATACTTGAAGCTTACCTAGATTTGCTTGCCATTCTCTAGTGATATGAGGCATCCACGGCACAAAGGAAGAGACAAGTCTAATTTCACCTTAAGTCGTAGAAAATTTCCACCATCAACTTCCTTAAAATCCTTAGGTTGAGTCACTTCTCCAATTACATTGCTTATTTTTAAGGCTGCTTCCAAAGTCATGTATCGTGGGGGAATGCCATGGAGTTGGACCGTGAAAGGGAGAAAGTACCTGCTAGGATGCCTAGAGTGAATGGACGGGCTAACTATAATCCGCAGCCAAAAAAGAGGCGAGCCTGTTATTCATGCAAGGCCTTACGTGGACGGACCTAAGATAGACGGAGGGAAGAAAGATGGGTTGATCGGCTATGGGCCTGTTGGACCTCTTAATCGGAATACTTTGGCCCATTCTCGAAAAGCCCTAAACAGAGTCCTTGCGCAATCTGGATTCTAGAATTTTCATATATTGGTGAAGATCTTCCCTATAAGGAGAAGATTTGTCCACCACGTTTCGGACTCTAAAAAAAGATGATTTCTATAAGGAAAGGACTTCGACTCCAAGCAAAAGAGGGAAAACTTTCGACTACTATAAAAGCCTCAATACTCTCACCAATAAAGGTACGCATTATTTACCCTCTCTAGCACTCAAGAGTTGTGAAAATTTTTTCTGACTTAACCTTCGGAGGGCATTTGGCCGGCACCACACCGGTGCTCTTTGATAGGCTTTCTTCTTTGTATTGTGTAGGTTCACGTTCGAGCGCGAAGGCATCGTGTGGCTCACTGGTGAATTTCTCAGCTTCATCAGACCCAAAAACTTGCATTGTTGAATTTGACTTCCTAGACTGGAACTTCTTTATCATATCGCTGCATGACAACCAAATGCTAATCAAAGCTCCATGGTTTGCTTGATAGGATTCTATCAACATCCGCCTTGTTATCAAAAGTGAAAAGTATTATATGCTCATCGTAGTTTTGAATCTTGAAACCATTGCGAGACCTCCATAAAGGATTGAAGGTTTTTGCAATGGCATCAATGTTTAGGACTCTCTTTGTAAGAAATTTTGCAATGATGGAGAACTCCAAGGAGCAATCTTCATTGGTTAGACTGAATCTAGGACCCTCCCTATCGGACAAAGTGAGACGACTCCAGTTTTGAGTTAGAGCTTCCATAGTTCCCATAAAGCAAAAGCTGACCAACTCTTTTTTCTGTTTCCCAAACCCTTGAGAAAAAACCACTAGCCTACGAGTACGCTTGATACTCCAAGGAACACATACTGCAGGAACACATACTGCGCACCTTCACAACGAAGGGACCACCACAATTCTACTAAGCAAAAGAGAGTTGGAACCTAACTTCAGTTGCTATAGAGAAATCTCGTAAAGTTATTATAAAATGTGATAAAATTTATGATTTTATTTAACAAAATTAATGCATTTCTGGCCCTCTAAGAACAACTTTTCATTGTTAGATTTTAGATTTTACACATACTCTTTTGTGATCCTAACAAATTATGCCATTAAGAAAAAAAAATTAAGATGTTATAAAACTATAGATTTACTACTCAAAATGATGTTATACCCTTTTTTTTTTTATAGTTTCAATAGAATGTCAATCTATTGTGTTTGTTACACAATGGTTACTTTTTATCATTAGACCTAAACTCTTATTTTAAAAGATTAAAAGAAATATTAAATTTAATAGAATAAAAGACGGATTAAATCTATTTTCCAATAGCGATTAGTATACTATATACTACAAGTTGAGCTTAGCAGCTGATGTTATACCAAATGGCTTCATCGATTTCTCGTATTGTTTAATTTTATGAGGTTTGTGATATTTTTTTGTAGATGTTGACTTGAAAATAATTGACCAATCCTTATTAAAAATTTGCAATACCTTTTTATTTTTTATTTTTTTATATTATTATTTAAGGGGCTTTTTCTATTTGGATTACTCATTTTTTAGTTAAAAAATGCCCCTACACCCTTATGTTTAAGTAGAGACAAAATTAGAGGACAATCCGGTAAAAATACAACTCTAACTCCCACTAAAATATTGCCTAGAAAATATGACCACTTTCTTATTATTTTTCAAATTAATTTATTCACTTATAAATTAGATTTTTAAAATAAAAATTATATATATAAAATAAAAAACACAATTTTTATTTTACAAAATAGGACCACTAAAAAAAAGGCATTATCGCATGCACGAAGCGCATATGATAAGGCTAGTTTTAATTTATAAATTTATAAATTTTTATGAACTTATTACAATACGTGGTTCTTTTGATAAAATATGATATGGAGTCTAGTGTCCATAAAGTTTGATCGGGCCTCATCCATCAAACCAGTCATTTGGTCTTGGGCCTCATAAGAAAACCCGGCCCATTACCACTCTTCTTCCCCTCTCTCTCAGTCTCTTCGGTGCTGAAATTGCAAACAAGCGGGCATCAATGCAAAGGGTTTTAGCCGGGTAAGCATTTCCAATACCCAAAACCCCTAAAAAAAAATTTCTTATTCTTTACTTTCCTAATTACTCAGTTGCCCCACGAAAACTCAATGATTAATTGTAGGAAATTGAACCCTAGAACTCTCTATTCACTCACTAGAAACCCTACTTCTAGCTGTACCTCTTCATTTCACTCTTTCAATTCAATAACCCCTAATTTGTACACAATTGAACTGTATTCATGTTGCAAAAGCTTCAGTTTTTTGAGCTCTATAATGGGTTTCAGTTCAATTTCCCAAAAGCTTTCTATACCAAAAGACCCTAATTTTGTCAACCTTAGTTTTAGTAGAAATTACTGTTCTGGAAAGAACGGTGATGATGGGTCTGGGGAGTGGACTGAGGAAATAGAGTATTTAGATGAATCAGGGAGTGTTATTTACAGTGGGAAAGGTGTGAGGTCAGTTGAGCCTGGTGTTGATGACCATGTGATGGTGGGTGGGATAAAGAAGCCATTTTTGAATGCCTCAGCGGTTGCTAAGATTGTTGAGGTTGTGAAGAGGTGGAAATGGGGACCTGAGTTGGAGACCCAGTTGGATAAACTCCAATTTGTACCAACTATGACTCACATTACTCAAGCCTTGAAGGTTGTTAAAGATAGTGATGCTTGTTTGAGTTTGTTTAGATGGGCTAGGAGGCAGTCGTGGTATTTGCCAAATGATGAGTGTTATGCGATGCTGTTTGATGGGTTAAACCAAAATAGAGATTTTGATGGAATCCAATTGTTGTTTGATGAAATGGTTGGTGATTCTAGTAATAATGGGATTTCATCATTTACTGCATATAATCGGGTTATTCAGTATTTGGCTAAAGCTGAGAAATTGGAGGTGTCATTTTGTTGTTTTAAGAAGGTTCAGGATTCAGGTTGTAAAATTGATGTCCAAACATATAACTCTCTTATTACATTGTTTTTGAATAAGGGTTTGCCTTATAAGGCATTTGAGATATATGGAAGCATGGAAGCAGCAGGGTGTTTGTTGGATGGGTCAACTTATGAGTTGATGATACCAAGTTTGGCGAAATCAGGCCGTCTTGATGCTGCTTTCAAGCTCTTCCAAGAGATGAAAGAGAGGAATTTTCGGCCTGGCTTCAATGTCTTCTCGTCGCTTGTTGATTCAATGGGCAAAGCTGGGAGATTGGACACCTCAATGAAGGTGTACATGGAAATGCAGGGTTATGGGCTCCGATCATCTGCTACAATGTATGTTTCTTTGATTGAGTCATATGTGAAGGCCGGGAAGTTAGATACTGCTCTTAGGCTTTGGGATGAGATGAAGAAAACAGGGTTTAGGCCTAACTTTGGGTTGTACACATTGATTGTTGAGTCGCACGCAAAATCAGGGAAGCTTGATATTGCGATGTCTGCCTTTAAAGATATGGAGAAGGCTGGATTTTTACCAACCCCATCTACATATTCTTGTCTCTTGGAAATGCATGCAGCCACTGGACAAGTAGATTCTGCCATGAAGCTCTATAACTCGATGACAAATGCAGGTATGAGACCAGGTTTAAGTACTTATACTGCCCTATTGACGCTTTTGGCTAACAAGAAGCTTGTGGATGTGGCTGCCAAAATTTTACTTGAAATGAAGGCCATGGGGTATTCTGTTGATGTGAGTGCTAGTGATGTTTTGATGGTGTATATCAAGGATGGTTCTGTTGATCTTGCTTTGAGATGGTTACGCTTCATGGGCTCATCAGGTATTAGAACAAATAATTTTATAATCAGACAGTTGTTTGAATCATGTATGAAGAATGGTTTGTATGAGTCAGCCAAACCTCTCCTTGAAACATATGTGAGCTCTGCAGCAAAAGTTGATCTCATACTATACACATCAATTCTAGCGCATCTTGTGAGATGCCAGGAGGAGGAGAATGAGAAGCATTTGATGTCTATTCTTAGTGCTACCAAACATAGGGCACACCCTTTCATGTGTGGACTCTTCACAGGCCCAGAGCAGAGGAAACAACCAGTTTTATCTTTTGTGAGGGAATTCTTTCAGAGCATTGATTATGAGTTGGAAGAGGGAGCTGCAAGGTACTTTGTCAATGTTCTTCTCAACTATCTTGTTCTTATGGGGCAGATAAACCGAGCTCGATGTGTTTGGAAGGTTGCCTATGAGAATAAGCTTTTCCCAAAGGCAATAGTCTTTGATCAACATATTGCTTGGTCCCTTGATGTTAGAAACTTGTCGGTGGGAGCTGCTCTTATAGCAGTTGCACACACCCTCCATAGATTCAGAAAACGCATGTTGTATTATGGTGCTGTCCCAAGACGCATTAAATTGGTTACAGGTCCTACCTTGAAGATTGTGGTCGCACAGATGTTGAGTTCAGTAGAATCTCCTTTTGAGGTCAGTAAGGTGGTTCTAAGAGCCCCTGGAGATTCTGTCATGGAGTGGTTTAAGAAACCAATTGTTCAACAATTTCTTCTAAATGAGATTCCATCAAGGTCTGATATCCTCCTGCACAAGCTGAACACACTTTTTCCCAGTTCAGCGCCTGAAATTAGATCTATGTCTCCTCCCAAGCCTCTAATTGCAAGGAGGGCAATGTAAACATATCTGATATCAGCTCTTCTTCTTTGTAATTAATTTCCTTCTTTGTTCTTTTGCTTTTCTCTTTTTTGTAACCTTTGATTTGCTTTGTGCCTTTTTTGCATAAAGCAGCTTTTTGAATATACATCTTTCTTACTTATAAAAAAATAAACATATCTGATATCAGTTATAGGCGTTGTATTTGTGAAATGGAACTGTAAGTTGTTATATCTTATAGTGGTGTGTTCTTTCTACCTTGGGTCTCTTATTTCATATTGATGAGACATGCATATAGGCCAAAAAATAAGTGGAAGTTTGGCAAAATAAATAACAAATGATAAAAATTCAAAGAAGAAGTGTTAATCTCATGATTGAGTCATTGACAAACATTTACACATTGAGTTGTATTTTGAAAATTCATGTTATTTCTGAAACTCAGATTGTTCTAATATCAATGAAACTTGAACTTTGCTTTTAGTGGCTTTCAATCTTCTTCTTTTTTTTTTTTTCTTTTTTTTTTTTTTTTTTTTTTGGGATAAGTAAATAATATTATTGAAATTTGAAAAAAGTGTGACCCAATACACTAGCTGTATACAACAGGACATACAAAGAAAAGAAAAAAGGAAATCTGAAAAAGAAAGAACTTTGAAAATCTCAAGGAGGCCAAATAATCTAGGAACCCCACAATTGAAAATGATGTAGGCAGCATTATCCACTCATACAAGGACTTGAGGAATATATATTTCAGCTTGGTCATGCCAAGTTCTTTGCCTTCAAAGCACCTGGCATTACATTCCTTCCAAATGCACCAAATGGGATACAATAGAGCTGCTTGCCACACAGCCCCACTTAGTTACATTTCTGATTTCTCTGATAGTTGTTTGGCCGCTCAATAAGTTTGGGGATGCAGGTTCCTCCCTCCACACTTGTCTATAGTTTGCTATGTTTTTTTAGCTACATTTCTGATTTCTCTGATAGTTATTTGGTTGTTTTCAATTTTGATTTTTCTTCCTACAGTTTATATACTTGTCTTTGTATGGTTGACAGTCTTGAAAGGTTGTGAATTAATTGGCACTTCAGGAAGGAGATCAAAAGTGTATTGGATGAAACGTACAGGTAATGTCATTTTTAGGTGATTGCACCAATTGTGGTGTGATAGATAGTCACTTTGAAGATTAATAAATTCATACCATTCTCTTCAATTAATTTTTCAAGCCAGAAATTAGTTTGAGTCTGTAGATTGCATATTAGTATTTGTTTATTGGGAGAGATGATATTTACCAACAAGCAGATATTGGCTGCAGGGTGAGCACTGAGGAGGATATATTCTTAGATACTGCCACCTATGCAATGGCGTTTCGGGTACTACGTGTTAATGGATATGATGTTTCTTCAGGTATTTTCTGAAATAGGAGACAGCATACATGATTTTGATTGTTTAGGTAAGTTTTAATATCTTTATCCTGTTTTGTAGATCCATTTACCTGACTTTCAGAAGATCATTTCTCCAGTTCCCCCGGAGGATATGTGAAGACATTGGTGCTGTCTTGGGATTATTTAGGGCGTCTGAAATCGTCGTACATTCTGATGAATTTCTTCTGGAGAAACAAACTTTCTGGACCAGTCATTTTCTGATATAAGAATTATCCAATGGTTCAATTCATGCAGATGGATGAAATATATATGTTGGCCAACAGGTAATTTCCTGCAATAAAACCCTTTTTCACTGATTCAGTGATGCTTGACTGTATAATCCACAGTTAATTGCCCGAAGACTACAACCTTTGATTGTTTCAGGTGGACGATGCTCTTAAGTTTCCTTACCATGCAAATATGGATTGTCTATCAAACAGGAGAGCCGTTGAGCATTACAATAAAAGAAATACAAGGATTTTAAAAAATGCATATAGGTAAACCTATGGTGGTTTTTTGCCCTTCATTCTTTTATTTATGGAATATGGAGATTTTAATTCTGCTAAAGAATTAGCCATTTTTAGTGGAATATTTTATTTATCTTTGTATTCTTCTTATGTAGTTCTTTAAATACTGGCAATGAAGATTTCCTAAAACCGGCAGTACAAGACTTCAACATGTGCATATCTTTGTGTAGTTTCAACTGTCTTGATATCATGACTGGCATTTTATTGAAATTTTTATTATAGCAGGGTCAAAGGTTGGCACGTGCAACAGGATAAAAAATCAACTAGAAGCAACTCCGTTTGTTGGCAAAAAATCATTTTAATCTGGAATCACTGGTTTTCCTTGTTACTAGTGGATAGTGATTGTTACTTGACCATGGTGTCAAGAAAAATCAATTAAATTGTTGGTCATTGAGATATCTTCTTGCTTCAACTAATGCAAGGAAGTGTAATATCATCTTTTGTTTGTACAATTTAACATTCTCATGTAAGCCGGTGGGTTATAGTCTTATAGAGAGCAGATTAGACAAGCTAAAGCCTACTGTTACTTCTCTGTTGCAGCAACCTTTTCTTCCCTGAACTTTCTGATCCTCAAAAAAATAAAACGAAAATCAGTCCCGCATTTTTTATTGATTAAGCTTTTTTTTTTTTTTAAAAGTTGTTATTGATGAAGCTATGAACTTCTCGTTGTTGATAATTTGGTGATTGACATTGGCATAATCTGTGTTTGGTTGGCCAAAACGGGTCTATCAAAAAGGGATCCTCTTTAGGGCAAGTAAAGGAATGCCTTTGTCTGCAGTGTCCTTTCTCTTTCACATTAGATAATATTGATTATATTAATATATAAATGAAATACAAAAAAACATGCTAAGAAATCTACCATTACTTTTGGACTACTTGTAAAATTTGAAAAGTATTCTGTAGCAGTGTCGTTAGGTTCTCTTTTTACCATCCTATAGCTGAATATAAAACCAAGGGAACAAAAATTTTAATACTCAATAGAAATTATGTTCTTATGATTTAAATTGTTTGTCTTTTCATAATATACACAAAGTGTGGTTTGAATAGTGTAGTCTGCTGTTGAGATTCTGAAGATAACATTTTCATGTCAATGAAGTTGCAAATATCAACTCTGGTGAAGAACATATTTTACAGAATTTAGACCTTGAAGAAGTTGGGGATCCAGCAAATCAGGTACATGTGATTATATTTTAGGGATCCCCTTGCATTGCACCGCCCTGCTTGGTTGTGACCATTATTTGATATATAAATTGGGAACACATTTGATGATGTATTATCTAGTCCAGCTATTTCTCTATTGCAATCGACAATATAAATATCTGTACAATGGTTGTATTGTATGAAATGAAGCTACCACCCATTATGGGTGCATTTGATTTCAACATGTAACTTGGACCATCATTGCAGTAGATTTCAGTCAAATTTAATATCTAGGCAGGGAACCCAAAAAAAGAAAGAAAAAGAACTGTCCTGCATGATTTGAGATACAGAGTGTTGGCTAGGAAGAGGGTTAAAAAGATCAATTCAAGACAGTTTTGACTTTTGAGTAGCCAAGAGCATCGTAGCTCAGTGGCCTTGCCTGTCTCCTCTATGAAGAAAACCAAGGTTCAAATCCCCCCTACCCCACTTATTGTAACAATTGAATTATCCAAAAAGAAAAAACAAAAGACAGTTTNTTGAGAGAAAAGAGTCAATTTGATGGCAAGCAGTGTGTTCTGTCTATACTCTGTATTGAGAGAAAAAATAGAAAGAAAAAAAAATGAATACACCATTAGAACACACCTAGACTTTATTGGCTAGGCTAGTAGGCTAGTTGTACATGTGTCACATGATTCACTTGTTCAGTTGTTTCTGCGTTTTTAAGTCCAAGAGAGAACTACAGGTATTGGGGGTGATCTTTTTCTTTTCTTTTCTCCCCACACCCACCCACCCCACAAAAAAAAAAAAAAAAAAAACTTTAGGCTGCATAACATGATAGTTCTCCACCGACCATAAACTCCTTAATCTCAAACTCTTCCCAATCAATATGAAAAGATTGAATCATAAGCTTTGGTACAACTCAGAAAAATTACAAACTAACCAGCAGTTGGAGTAAGATTAGTTTTCATTTTTTTCAGAAAAATTACAAACTAGATTAACCAGCAGTTGGAGTAAGATTAGTTTTCAATTTTTTTTTTTTTTTTTTTTGTTTTTGGGATAGATAATCAGAGTAATATTATTGATGAATAGAGAAAGGAAAAATAAAAGTTGTTGTTCATGATGATGAACACAGGAAAACATAAACAAACAACCAAAGAAAGAGAAATCAAGAAGCTACTCTAAGATTAGTTTTCATTCTTTCAGCAAAAGGGGGGGATGTTATGTGTATTATTTTCGTTAGTATTGGATTAGTAATGTTATAGTCTGTTGATGGAATTTCTAAGTTAGATTAGATTATGAGTTTGTTTTAATAGATTCAAATAAATTAATTTGGATTATATATGATGAGTTATGACTAACTTTATTAAAAAATAAAAAGAAGTTTGGATTTATCTTTATCTAGCTATAATCAACCTTTTATAAATTTAGACATTGACCATGAATAAAGATGAATAATGATTTCTGGAACTACATATTGTTCATTAATCTAAGCTGAAACAAAGAGGCCTGAGGTTACTTTATATATTTTTATTAACCAAAATATAAAAAAGTATTAAAAAAAAAAAGTCCCAGAATATTTCGTCCACCTCTAGCAAACCAATTCATCACTGAATCCATTATACGTAAGCTTTTAGCAGCAGCTTACCTCAAGACAATCAAAACTGTTTGCCATCAAATGGTCCTCTCTCCGTTTGAGTTCTTCAAGGTTAAATTTGATGTTGTCATCAGATTCACATGTAATTACAATCAAGGGATTAAATAGTTTGTCGAAACCATGTAGGTTACTTTTGCAGCGTAGTCAGCCAAGTACCAGCTCTCAACTTTGGAAAAATATACCATACATTAAATGCATGATATACCACCTCCTCAACTCTCAAAGTACTTGAGGGTACTTAAGGGTGGTGCAGCCACGTTGGTCGTGAACAGACAATATTCATGAACTTGGAAAGCATCATCCTAGGAAGGAATTCTTCATCTTCTTCTTCTTCTTTTTCTTTAATATTTTTTTGAGAAAATCCCAGGAAGGAAATGCAATTCACTACTAAAAATGGGGGGACTCTGACTATATAATATAGTCAATTTATTCTTTGAGCCAATCCTTAAGATATCATTGTAGTTTTATGTTATTATATTATTATTATTATTATTTTTTTTTTTGTAGAAAGTTATTATTTTATTAGAATAATATATACATCAATTAAAGCAGATTCTTTTGAGTTATTTTTTAAACTACCAAGTGTTTGTTTGGACAAGTTAAAAATTTCAGTTTATTTGCAATTTTAACTTATTTTTGGTATTATTCATGAGTCATACTATATTATTCAGCTAACTTTTATACTTATCTACAGTACTTTCAACAAAAAGTTTTCAGTTTCAGTTAAATAAGTTGTTCCCAAACAGACACTAAGAAATAACAGGCATAAGGTATAATATTCTGTTATATAAACCTAAACCGTCCTATCCAAAAAAAAAAAAAAACTATTTATGTTCATCTTGAACAAAATTTAGTTACAAAATTGGTTGTAACTTTAGGATAGAACCTTATTTAGTATCTTTTTATCGGGGTGAATTTTGACAAATCTACTATTGGATTACAATCTTCTTCTTATATTTTTCATGCTTACAGAATTTCTAGAAAATTAAAGATCAATAGTTATGTTATCAATAATTTGTTTAAATTAAAGTTTTTGTAGTTTAAAATTATGTATAAAATATAAACTTATAGATCATATAATAAATAACATCTTGACACAAAATTTGACATGTATATTAAGAGCATAATAAACATATAATTCAACGGTTAAATTTTTTAAATATGTAGTAATATTTATTTTATTGACTAAGGCTATAGTTTTAAGTTATAATCAATTTTATAACTAAACTTTGTGCTAAATTTTTTCCCTAGAGTCCACTTTAGCTTCACACGTGATGCGGATACACTGTCCAGTATGGTCACAAGGTCTTTGTAGTCCACCACAACAGAAATCAAACTCAGGGTCCATTTGTTTCAAGTTAAGCCTATAACAGACTATACCCAATTCTTATATACCATGTTAAGCCTTTAACGGGCTGTTCATGATTATGCTATATTCATCAGAAATTTATTTATAGGAAGATATTAAAAAAAAAAAAACTAATTTTTGACAACTTTTTTATTTAAATTTATCATAAAAGTGATATTAAAATTTTATTAAAATAATTCATTAATAAGTAATCTAAGGGCACTCATTAAGCAAATGTTATTATTAATAGTAATACTCAATTTACAAATTGAGAAACCGATATTAAGGAGGTAGATGAATTCACAAAGTGAAAGGTGCATAGTTTTTTTTTTTTCCTAGCTAAGACAAGATCCACTAAAACTAAAAGGAAGCCAAATCCATCTTCCATGCACCAAAAATAGACTAAGGCAAAGAAGAAATATTACAACAATAACTTAGGTTGAGGGGAGAGACAGCCTTAGCCAAGGCATGAGTAACTTATAATTTAACTCCCTTTTAACCTAAGAGAAAGAGCAACTTAGAAAAGAACTATAATTGGAGTTAGGGGCAATATAGTTCCACACCTAGAAAAGAAAGCTATATTAGGTGCAAATCTTTATAACATTATATTGCTTTTTTTTTTTTCAAACAAAACAAAGTTTTGTAGGTCCTACTTAAAACCCATACTTTTTTTCCTTACCACATGTTCTCAAGCACTAGAATTTTTTTCCCGAGTGCTTTTCTTAGGTCAATTTGTTCTTTGAATGAGGTAACCCCACATAATAATCAAACTAAAACCTTAGCTTTCCTTAATTTTTTTCTCTTCTATTTTAACTTTTTCACAATTTCAATTTTGAAACACTTTAGGGTCTGTTTGGTAAGAGTATTTAAATATAATTTTTTGTTTTACAATCCATAAAAATGATGGGTCCTACATTTGAATTTATTGTTTGGCTAATATTTTCTAAATATAGTTTTCAAAAACTTCTATCCTATTTTCCTCGGCCCTCATTTGTGGGCCGGCTTCCCAAAAAAAAAAAAAAAAGAACATGATTTTGAAAACGGCTAAAAGGGTGTTTTCAGGATACAGAAAATGTTTTTAATGACATAGTTGTAAATAAATTGAAAACAGTGGACCCCACATATTTGTCTAAACTCTTTTATCTCTTAAATTAAGGGGCTTTTCTTTATCACAAAAAAAAAAAATATATATATATATATATATTCTCACACTTCATATTTAAAACTTATCATTAAAAAAAAAGGGGCTTTTCTTTATCACAAAAAAAAAAAATATATATATATATATATATTCTCACACTTCATATTTAAAACTTATCATTAAAAAAAAAATTGATGAGCTCTATTCACTTATCATTATTCACAAAAAAAAGAAAAAAAAGGTAATTTACAAATTTTACACGTTACTTTTTGTAAATATATTTTTTTTAAATCTCAAAAATAGAAATAATCTCCTAAACAATTTTTTTTTTTTAGTATTTTGAAAATTGTTCTTAAAAGTGGGAGCTAAACACGTAAAATATAAAAATTATTATCTAAAAACTAGTTTCAAGTTCAATTTTTAAAAAATTGTTTTTATACTGTTTTGATTTTTTTTTTTTTTAAAAAAAAAAACCACTCTTACCAATCAGGCCCTTATTTTTACTATAGAACCAAATTTTAACTACTTATTACTTAAAAGAATAGAGAAAGACAAGGTTAAATTTTACATAGCTTTTTAAGTGCATACAATGATACAAAGCCATAAAAATACAACTTTATAACACTTTTTGTTTTATTTATTTTAATAATATGAAATATATATTTGTAATCAATTGAGATTATAGAGAAACCAAATTATAATAATGATTTAAATTCAAATTCTAAACAAACTCATACCGATGTGTATTCTTTCAATCTTTCAATTGAGTAAATTAAACTACGTATGAACAAATAAATTAGAGTTTATATATTATTGCAAAGCACGCGTGATTACGCTATTTTTTATTTTTTATTTTGGATTTAGTGAAATAATATTTAAAAATGAGATAAAGATAGTGTCTTAATTTTTTGAATATTTTTTTATGTGAGAATTGATAAAAGTTTGAAAGTCTAAATCTTATAAACTTTTTTTAAAAATAATAAATTATTCTTTTGACCCGATTGTACTTTTAAATCTTAAATTATTTAACTAAAAGATATGAGTATTTTTAAGAATTTAAGAATCTGTGTGGAGATATTTTAGTAAGTAAAATGATAAAACTAATTTTGTTATTAGCAGTGTAGGCACTAGGGCTCAAAATTGTATATTGGGCCTTCGGCTTTGTCCGAGGAGGTTGACTAGTCCGAGGACCAATAAATAGTATTGAGAATGTCAAATTTAGAGTCCCATGAGTGAGATGCAAACGGAGAGACTGGAAAAGTTAGTTTGAGGAGTCTCACCTCTTCGGATGAGCAAAGCACAGATCAAATACATGTCCTATCATTCAAGGTGACCTTCTTGGATGTTCTGCTAGCAAGGACATGTATTGTGAGCGCACAAGAGGGATGAAAGCTCATAAATATCTAAGGAAAAGCTACTGCCACAACATTAAATGTTCTGTAACTAACTTTTTGGTTGCATTTATGTGGAGAATACCCCTAAACAGTGCTGCCTTGGCTATCACAACTTACAGAGAGTCAGGGAGGGTGTTCGATGGAACAAACACTCAAGTAGTGGCTTGGGTGATCAACAAATGGAGGGCCAAGATCATGAAGAGGGAGATATATAATGTAAGAGACCCCTGGAGGGAAGAGGATCGAAAATCCAAGAAAGAAATATTGTAGCAATCTAAAATCAGACTTGTAACCATACTTAAGAATATTTTATAAGAATCAATCTCTTCGGACATTGCCGATGACCTTTTTTCTTCAGTTCAAACTTGCTTATTTGCACTCTTTTATCATCAAGCCTACCTAACCTGTTGTTTGATTGGCTAAAACTCAGTTTTCTAACCCATTCTCTACAAATTCATTATTTTGGGCTTTTTAGGCCTAAGTCCATTCATACCTTGGGCTAGGAATTCAAATTTGGTCTTTACAAGTAGTATAAATAATTATTTATCTATTTTATTAATAACATCAATTAATAATATTTAGGTTAATTTTATTTTCAATCTTATCTTTTAATTTTGTCAATTTGAACTAAAATTTTGACTCACTACTAATTAAAGTAGAAAACTATAATTGAAAGATGTATGGTGACTTTTTCAAGTTCAACTATAATTTGGAGTAGAAAACTATTAGGATTCCAAAACAAAAAAAGAAAAAAAGAAAAGAAAAGAAAGTAAGTTACCTATTACATGACAGTAGTTCAATGCAGTAGGGTAGGGTAGTTTTAGAGATGGACAAATGAGTCATAAATAAGTCAAGAACATGGAAAGAGAAAGGGCACATAGATTTTTTTTTTTTTGGAGCAAAGGACACACAGATTTTAATATGCCATGGACAAAGGGACAAAATAAGAAGGCGCACACAAAAGGCTTAATTAAGATTAAGAAATTGCCCGCTAAACTGCTATATAAGACGACAAAATGAGAATGTATAATATGGACAACCTAATCTTAAACTCTTTTCTTTTTTTCTAACATAATCTAATCAGTACTCATTAGTTGTTTTTTTTTTTTTTTTTTTTTTTTGAGTAAAGTACTCATTACTCATTAGTTGTTGATGAGTCAGCACGGGACACGTGGGAATGCGGCGATTCGCGGTGCTACAAACTCAAACAAGACAAGAAAAGTTAAAGTTAAAGTACCGGTGTAAGAAATATTTTTATAAATTTTTTATGAAAAAAAATTAACTTTTTCAATAACCTTTTACGTATTTTAGTAATTAAAATTTTTTAAAAATAATTTTATTAATAATTATTCTAAAAAGGTAAATAAAATTTAGTAATTTTGATAAGGTTGGATGCACAGCCATTGTTCATCCAAATTTCCTATTTTTATAAATCTAAATTCAGTGGGTAGAATGCCATTATGTCATGCTCTCTCTATTTTTTATTTTTATTTTATAAAAATAAAGTAACTTTATTTTACATTGGTCACCTACCTATGGCTAGGTGGACTTTATTAATTATTACATTAGTTTTACTATTATTGGATCCGGATCAGATCAGGCACTGTATAAAATAACAGGGGACGATTCAGGATGATGTGGAATGGATAAGGACCATCAGCGTTGGTTTGTGTAATATATATATATATATATATATATTTTTTTTTTTCAGTTTTTATTTGTTTGTTGTTTTTATAATCCTTTTTAAAATAAATTATTGTGAGAATTAATATAATCAATATTTCCACACTAAAATATAATAAAAAAAATTTTAAATTTATTTATTTAATAAAATTTATAAAATTTGTAATATCACTTATTTTTATATAATTTTTTCATATACTCATTTACAATACATTTCCATTATGGAAAGAATTAATATATGTATAGACTCGTATCTATGAGGTGCTAATGTGAGATACGTGTTAAAACGAGTGGTTTATATAATTTTTGGCATATCAAGTTGTGAATTGTCAAGAGGTTCTATATTAAAAAATTAAAGTTTCAAATCAAATATTTTTCTTGTACTTTATCCCAAGACAAATAAAAAAAGTAATAAAATTTTTTTTAAAGGAAATTTTATTAAAACAAGTTAAGCAGTACATAGTACACGTAGCATTAGATAAAAAAGCAAGTACAAAATACAATGAGGAAAAGAGTACAACACATAATTATCACTAGCAAAAATTCCACTGTTTGCCAAATGATTCGTATAATGGTTTCAATCACGGTG
This sequence comes from Quercus suber, assembly GCF_002906115.3. Classification (NCBI taxonomy): domain Eukaryota; kingdom Viridiplantae; phylum Streptophyta; class Magnoliopsida; order Fagales; family Fagaceae; genus Quercus; species Quercus suber. Next base: position 409,370 of record NW_027070056.1, read on the forward strand.
GATGTAAGCTTTTTTTTTTTTTTTGATAGGAGGGTGTAAGCTTCTTTAAAAATTTGGAGGATTTGCGATCAAAAATTGAGGGGCTGTTTGGTAGCAGTGTTTAAATATTTTTATTCAATTTTTAATATTGTTTAAATACGTATTTAAGTGTTATAAAAAAATGTATCAAAAGTATTATTGTTATTTAAACACTGAAAAACCCACTAATCCTTACTTCTCCGTGGTCTCTAATTAGTCCACCAGCATCGGCCCTTATGATATTAATATATTTGTGATAATTAGAAAAAAGAAAAGAAAAGAAAATTCTCACAACATATTTTTTTTAATATAATTATTCAAGTGATATATTGTGATTAACATCAATAAAAATGATATTAATGATATCATCACATGAAAATAGTATTATTTTGATCATAATTTTTTATTTTAAAAAAATTATAAAATTTATCATACCTATTATACCACTGTTAGAAAATATTGACATCCTACTACTTATTGTGTAGAACAAAGTACGTATTACCAAGGGTTAAAAAAACAAAAAAAAGAATTGGGCAAATTATAATTTATCTATTTGTAGTTTGGTCAAAATTTAAGTTGCCTACTTATGATTTGAAATTTGACACTTTATCCACCTGAGATTAGTTTAGTTAGATTTCTATAATCTATTTATGTGAAAAACAGAGCTAAATATGTAATTTTTCTCAACTTTTATGTTTTTCTCCTCCAAAAATACAAAAAACATAAAAATACAAGATCAAATAAGATAAAAAACTATCCATCAAAATACTTCCATCATGAAATTTCAAACCACAAGTAGATAATTTAAATTTTGGTCAAATTTAAAGTGGATAAAGTGTCAAATTTTAAATTACAGGTGGATAAGTTGTAATTTGCCAAAAAAAAAAAAAAACCAAAAATGCTAAGATCGTGTAAATTTACATAATTTTTGTCATAACTTACCGTGTGAGGAGTTGTGACAAAAATTATGTCAATTTATGTAATCTTAGCATTACTTTTTTTTAAAAAAATAATAAACAGAAAGAGAGAGAAAAAGACAGGAGAAAAAAAAAAAAAAAAACCGAGGGAACTTTCCTTAACAAAACAGGGAGATAATAAACACTTTCAAGTCGATCAGTAATTGAGCAAAGTTGGGGCCTACATTTACAAAGATTGAGTGTGACTCATTCTATTACAAAGCCAGACTGAAGGTGACCATCTTTGGCGTTTTCAAAGTCTATCCAATGAATGAAAACAATTGGACTTCGTAATAAAGTGTGTTAATTGTAAAAAGTAAAAATAGAAGGGCATTGTTAGCAAGATATTAATTGCAAAAAAAAAAAAGTTATTACCCAGAGATTATAGTATAATTTCCACTAAAACGTTAACTCTTATGATATGATCACATGGCATGCATATAATTTTCTATCATATTATCAATATTTTATCATTATTAACACGTCACCTAATTAAATTTATTGAAAGATTAAATTATACCTAGGATCAAGATCCGAAAATGATAAAAAGTTTAAAAACAAGTAAATGCATAAAGATTGATTCATCTATGACCATTACCTTCTAAAAATAAATGAGTAAAGTGACCATCAACGTGACATCTTGGGGCTATATATATATATATATATATAACTCGGTAAAATTTTTCACACCAGTTCTATCAACAAATTTTTACTAAATTTTATATAGATTAATTATCGACATTATCTTTTTATTTATCATTAACAACCTATCATATTAACAAGTATTTTGTCTTATCCTTATATTTTATCCTCTTTTGGCTTTGACTCTCCTTACTCTAGATGGTAATTACTCACATTATCCATAACAGTTCTGTTTTAGTGTTATCTACTTAACTCATCTTTACACGCCCTACGCAGCTAACCCAAAACCGAAAGTCTTGTGCCTTTCCTTATACAAGAAAGAAATAGACAACAATTTAAATTGATGATTTTTTTCATTAAAAAAAATCCTCAATAAGCCCAAGTACCACATATATGAAGAATAATAATTTTATATAAATAATAATAGAAGGGTTATTGTCAAAATTTTAAAACTAAAATGATAAAAATAACAATTCTCCAAATTTAAACACGGTAATTTAATCACAATAAAATTTTTCTTCAAACAAATTAAAATACATATAAATAGCCGTGTTTGATTGACACGTAATGAGTTGTAAAGGAATAACAACATTCACCGAACATAAGCGATCTAATCCATGATAATTTTTTTTTTTACACCCAAACAAACTAAAATTGTAAATTGACACCTATTTTATTACAAAAAAAATATTTGAGCTTTATCCATTTCGATTTTAACTGAAAAAAAAGAAAAAAAGAAAAAAAACCAACAACTCAGTAAAACAAAAATGAAAGGGGTTCCCAATTCCAGTCGACCAGACAGACAAAACAAGACAAAATTAAGAGAAAATAAGTGGAAACAAAAATCTAGTAAAATTTTGTGTGACTCTGCATACTTTGGTGGTGGTGTTGCTTTTGTTGTTGTACTGCTTTGGTGGTGTTGTTTTGCTTCGCTGTTGAGTGTTGAGATCAAAATCTCTCTTTCTTTCCATTCATGAACCAAAGGCGATTGATGGGCATCTATCAACCATCGTTCCCACATTCTGTACCACAAGTTTTGATCAAGATATTTTGCATTTCTCGTCTCTAATCTCACAGCCAGGTTTCCATAATAATTCATTACAGTAATATTTTAGTCTCACTCTAACTCTGCTCCTCCACGCGATGTAGCTTTTTCCGCTTTGATTATGGCTTTTAAGGTGACATTTCTGTGTTTTTTATATCATTTCTGAGATGGGTTTGTTGAATTCTAGGTGCTTCGTTTCTGGGTCCTGTTGGGTTTTGTATTTTTTTTGCTTTCTTGAAAGCAAACGAGGTTGAGAGTGCCACATGGGATTGGACCGACCAAGGAGAATCGAAGAATTCGCAGTTGTAGTAGTAGTAGAAGAAGAAGAGGAAGAAGAGGAAGGAAGAGGATGGAATCACAGTTGAATTTCAATATAGAAAACTCGTTCGATAGTCGCTACTCGTTTTGTGCACGCCAAGCGCTCGACGATTTGCCTTACAGCTTCACAATCACTGACCCGTCCATCTCTGGCCACCCTATTGTGTTTGCGAGCGAAGGGTTCTTGAAGGTGTTCGGGTATTCGAAAGATGAGGTGGTTGGAAAGAACGGCAGGGTTTTTCAAGGCCCGAAAACTGACCGAAAGTCGGTTATGGAAATACGCGAGGCCATTCGTGAAGAGCGGTCTATGCAGATTAATTTGTTGAATTATCGCAAGGATGGGACACCCTTTTGGATGTTGTTTCATTTGAGCCCGGTTTTTAGTGAAGAGGATGGGAGGGTCGTCCATTTTGTGGGAGTTCAGCTGCCCATTTTGCCTCCGCGGCGGCCGAGGTGGTCGGCAAGTGGGGTTGTGAGGAATGGGGCGAATTTGTGTGAGGAGGGGGATAGGGTGTGTGGTAATACTAATATCATGTTTGGATCATGTAGGAGGGAACTGTGCTCGGATACTCCAGTGGAATTGAGTCGTGTTTTGGCTTTGGAGTCGGTGTTGGATGATAGTAGTAGAGGTTTGTGTTTTTTAATTTCTGAATTAATATGATTTGTACTTAGTTGTTGTACACTGTATGATGAAATTATATTATACTTCTTGTGATATTGTGTTCATGTTTAGCTCTTGTATGATCGAATTGCATTTGTATTGCTTGTGATGGTGCATTCATACTTAATTCTTGCAGCTTATTTTGGATGGAAGGTCGTGTTGTTTGTGTAATTTATCTTGTACTCCGTATTGTGTTTTTTCATATAGTTTCTTTATTTCCTAATAGCATGCACTTGGTTATTTGAGTTCTTAATACTTGATGTCTTATCGTGGTGCTTAATTTTTGAATGTGTTCTGAGCTCTCTCTCTCTGTCTCTCTCAAGCATTATGATTTTGCTAATAATCTTGACTGTTTACTTGCATATATAGAGTGTAATATTTGGTTTTGATTGTTGTTTTGTATTGACCGACTTTTAATCTGAAATGAATTTACACATTTTACATTCAATTTCAGTGATCATTCTTAGATTTCTTTTTTTAAAGTGTACTAGCCTACTAGGTGTACTTCTTTAGATATCCTTTTTGTTTTCTTTCTATGTTTTGGTTGTGTTCTGATTTATCTGCGGCATACAGGATTAGGTATTGAAGAAACATGTGAGGCTAGTAATCTAGAGAAGCAAAAGGCTGAAGTTGCCATTAACAAAATATTCTCTGTGCTAACCCGCCATAGCGAGTTAACACGCAGATTTGTTTGTGCAGAGAGACACAGCTTACCTCGGGCAGGCATTCTTAGTTCATCCTTAAATATCTCTCTTGGTAGAATCAAACAAAGCTTTGTATTGTGAGTTGTTGCAGATTCTTATTTTTTTGTTTTACAGTGGATTTCATGCATTATGAAGATTTCTGATGTCTTTACTTTGTGTTTCGTGTGAACGCAATTTATGTGTTGCCATTGCAGAACTGACCCACACCTACCTGACATGCCTATAGTTTACGCAAGTGATGCTTTCTTAAGAATGACAGGTATCAGAGCTTTACCAAATATACAATGGTATCCATGTGGTGAATTCATTACAATAAATTTCTTCTAGACCATGCGGTTTATATAAATATTAAACAGTCCTCTCTATATGCAGTTATCTATATCAGTTTCTTACTTTTGTAGGTTATGCTAGAGATGAAGTATTGGGGCACAATTGTAGATTTTTAAGTGGCGCGGATACGGATTTCTCAACTTTATATCAAGTACCTTCATTTATTCATTTCTATAATTTTTTGAATTTCTATGTGATTTAGTGACTAAGGTTATGGATAGCATACACCTTGTTAAATATGTTGCTTATTGTTTCCCAGATAAAGGAAAGCATAAAAACTGAGCAGGCATGCACAGTACGTATCTTAAATTACAGGTTGAAACTTAACTATGCTAGCAATGTGTTTCAAGGATTTAACTTGTCATAAGTTTTCAAAATAAATGGCTATTTAATTCTCAGGAAAGACAAGAGTTCGTTTTGGAATTATCTCCATATATCGCCTGTTCGTAATGCTTCTGGAAAGGTATTGTTATATACCAAGTTTTTACACCTGGTACTTTTCAACTTGATTTGCTTTTGGATTGATTAAAGATTATTGGGATAGATGATGCATTTCATTCAGTCGTAGTCTTTTCTTTTTGTTACAGTGTCTGAACAGTGAGGAGATTAATATTTTGCCCATGTGTGAACTTGAATTCTTATTATGCTTGAAAGTTGGCGTGATTTTACTTATTATATGGACTGTTTATGTAGGTTCTTGTTAGTTTTGGAAACTGGTTGACATTATACACTCAGTTTGGTGAAGCTGGTTTCTGAGGGAAACTTCTTTGTATATCATGATATTCTAAATTTCTCAGATATAGTGTGACCTGCAAGAAGCCTTTTGTGGTTTCTAGTTTTGAACAAGACCGAATCCCCTAATTTTTTCATTGAGTTCTGCAACTTTCATATTTTGAATAATATGCTAATTTTGGACTGCATGTTTCATAATATATGGATTCCTAGCTGTTAAAGGCGCTTATTCAGAGATGAACTACTGTTGCTAGACATTTGACCCTAGTAGACTAGAAGAATAATTTTCTATGGGTTTTACATATAATTGTGATTGTTTATGGTTAGCTAAAGGGAAAGCAACTAACCCAAACGATGAAATTCCATCAACGTCCGTAAAATTATGGTGTTCTTACTAATTTTGATATGATGAAAGTGGTTACATTTAAGATGATTTGGAAAATGAAATGACTTAAGTTATGCAGTGCTGATGAATAAATTATGTTTTACCAGCTTAAATTTTCTCCCTAACATTCTTTAATTCCTTGTTACTTGCCCTCGTGCCAACAAATTTTGTCTCCTTATAGATGCATGTGTCCAAGTCAAGTGCAGATTTAAGATGTTTTTGGTGTAGGTTTCAAATGCAAATCTATTGCCTTACTCTGGCTATAACAATTAAAGTGAAATGTATTGGTCACTGAAAAGTTACAGTAGCTAGACACTTTTCAATTGCCTTCAATTATCAACTTATGAAGAACAAACTATTTAGCTTTTGCGGACTTTTGGTACATTCCAAGTTGTTTCACTGCTAGTTGCTTTTGTTGAACGATCATGGACTTAAGTCCCGAAAAACCCATGTAATCAGGTCAAACATTAGACTGCTACAGCTGATTTTACACTAAACCACTTGCAATTCTGGCATCTCCTTCTTGTGCTTGCCTAATGCAGTTCTTGTCTTAGCTTACTGTGTTTATGCTTGTTCAGGTAGCATACTTTGTGGGTGTTCAGATTGAAGAAGGCTGCAAGAACCAAGATAGAAATGGTCTTTGCCCTGAGATGAGGCATCGTAGTGTCGTTGGCGCAGTTAAGGTTGCAGTAAGGAGCTTATCTATGGGTGCTGGCCCTTCTAGATCATAGAACAACCTCTGCATTCTTTATCTGTTGATTGCTTGTGTTTTAAATACTATTTGTCACGCTAGTAGAACCTTAGATTCATATTGTTTATATATAAAATGTTTCAATATAAGGTTGAAACTACGCATTTGCATGTTTCAGTTAAATTGGGACTGACTAGAATTGATGATCAAACATATCTGATTTCGGATTAATTTGCTGCTGTGTGATTAACATATTGAACCATCGTTATGGTTAAAATTTTTAAAATGAAAAGCACATAATTTGCTATCAGGGTCAAATTTTTATGTGGACCCCAAATTGAACTAATATTTGTTGCGTGACATATCTCTCAGTATTACCTAGCCAGGCTAATGTGTTACATAGATACGATAATAGAGCTAGTGCATGGCCTTTGGTTCTCGTAAAGGTGGCAATGATATTTGATATAGAATCAGTGTGAATTTTGGATAGGTGGCTTAAAACGTGGAGGTGAAATCAGGTTATTTTTTATTTTTTATTTTTATTTTTATTTTTTTTAATATGGGAAGAAAATAGGAACTTTGTAATAAGAAGAAACGGCTATATCAACCTAAATTACAGCTTGAAACTGTGACTGTGGTGGTACATCTTTCGTCTATACTGTAAAATTCAGTTATTTTTATTATTGATATGCGAGCTGGTTGGAGATCGATGAATTCATGGCAATACCTTGGCTAGCTGGGATAACTAAGCGAAAGGACAAGAAGATTGGCTAGTTCGAAGTTGGTTCCGATGGGTCTGTCTGTATCATACCAAAGTAGCAAAGAGTTCTAGAAAACTGAACATTTATTATTAACATTCAGTTTATCATATGATTGTCCCCATCTACGAACTTCTATCTTTTAAACTTTTGGGAGGACAAAAAATCTATGAATTGATTTTTTTTTAGTTGAGTAAGAGGATTTAAACTCTAATATTTGGGTTAAATATATCAAAAAGTGTTCGTTAAACTGTAAGCTCTAGGCTAGCGAAACTCTTTTAAAATGGGTCAACAAAACATTATTATAGGTATTTTTCCTATCTTGGGGCTCTTAGAGGCGTATAACTCAGATTGAGAAATTTTCAATCCATCCCAACTATCACACGTGTAAAATTTCACTAAATTCTTTCCACATGGGTCGGGGTAGGTCAATAAGTTGGGCTTAAATATTTTATGCCTTGTAAAAAATTGAGTTTTCATAAACTATTTAAGTAATGTTTCAATAAATTATTACAATTCACATAATATGCCTAAACTATATTTCAAATTTTTAAATTTATCTAATGAATTGTCTAAATACCAAAATAAATCAAATCTAAAAATATTAAAGTAAAAGTAATAAAATAAGTTAATATATATATTAAGTGGCGTTAGATCAAGTGGATTGAAAAATTTGTTAACTCCAAACCAAATCAACCCAACCCAATACCTAAAATCAAATTCCAATAACCAATCAAAGACGTTGGGTTGGCATGTAGGATGCACACCCCTACAAATGGTTATTTTTATGGTTTAAAAGTAAAGAAAAATATTACTTGGGAGTTGGGACACATTATTTTTCCTATTTCCTTATGAAATTTAATTGCTCCACGCATCGAGCACAGATCAAACTTTTTTAGCCCTCATCTGGTGGTAATATTTCTTTTTATTTTGGTTTACATTAAAACAGTAATAACTAAAACTAATAAGTAATAACAGATGGGCTGGCCGAAACTCTCTCTTTTTTTTTTTCTTTCTTAAAACAAAATAAAAACAGAAAAAAAATAGACTAGTTGTCAAAAGTTAAAGATTTTTACAACTTTAGAGTTTAGACCCACTCAGAGTCGGAGAGTGATAGTAAAACCTTGTAAAAATTCCTGATTTCAAAAATCAAACACAATTATTAGCTTTCTCCTAAACCGACTATGCGTGATTCAAAAAAATTAATAAAAAAATTAAATAAACCGACTCCGAGTCTGATACTGAAACCTTATAAAACTAGGTATAGTTATAATATTGGCACAAAAGTTTGAACTTAACATTCTCACAAACTCTCTCTTTTATCATCAAGAAGAAGAGTAATTCTTGGTCCTGATATTGGGTTACTAACCATGGAGTTTTATGGCTTTTCTGGTGGTAATGAAGACAAGTGGGAGATGCAATCTTCTTCTGCATATGATGTCCTCCCTTCTGATGAGAGTTTCTTTCATGCGCTTGTAGCAGAGCAAAGCCCGGATGAGAAAAACGTTGCTATTTGTTGTGAAGATAATGAGAGTTGCTTTCTTATGCTTTCGGAGCAAGGTTCTTCTAAAGATTCATACACTGAAAAGCTTGAGATAGATGAGTTTTTGGGTGGTGATTTTTGCATGGAAAATCTTCTTTCTTTGGAAACACTCCTTAGGGTTCTTGACATGAAGGCTCCTAGGAAAGATTTGAAGGTGGGTCAATGTGGATTTGCCAAAAGTGGGGCTTCTTTGGATGAGGCTTGGTTAGATGAGGTAATGTTTGCTGATTTTCACCAACCACGAACTCTTGCTGCTTTCCTTAGAAATTTTGTTATATGAGAATCTATGATTCTATATATATATATATGAAGGAATCAAAAGATTGGTGCAAGTGGGTTTTGCTGTGGGGTTTGAAGAATTCAAGAAATTTCAACGAGCAGTTTTACAATGGTGACTCACTGTGACTATGATGCTGAAGGGATTTGCTTGTTTGAATATGTTTTTTTTTTTTTTTTTTCTAATTGTGAAGAAAAATATTTTAGATAATTTTGATTAGTCTACTTTGGAATTTTAGGGTTTTTCCCTTTTCCATTTTGGAAGTATCACTCAATATGTATCTGGCACATTATATTAGAATTGAAATTTTGTTAAATGCGACTTTATTTTTCATTCGTACTACACCGTGATGCAAATATTAATCTAATTAATGTATTGTTTCTTTACGTTCTATACCCAATGATAATTTTTTCATTTAATTAATTTACTGATTTTTTAAATTAAAAATATAAAAAATTAAAGAGTTAAATTAAATATAAATGAAATGAATGAATAAAGTTATAATTTATATAAATGAAAGTTGAATGAATGAATGAATACAAACTAAAGTTATAATTTATAATTCAATTTTAAAAAAAACTGTCTCTCAAGCAGACTGTCCTAACGGAGAAGTTCAAACGCAAGTATGTGTTAATAGTAATACAAATGTATGTCAATACCGTTACACTACATAAGCTGTCTTTTTCCTATATAAATAAAAACATATATAAAATTGTAAATATATTAGTATGGGTGACATCACTATGCATGAGTAATTTTTCAATAATTCTAAGTACAAACATATGGATTCTCAAAAAAAGTACAAACATATGATACTCCATCTTGTTACATAAATGATAAATCTTATTATCATATGAGGGGAGGAATTATTACGTTGTTATTCTCCAATTAATAGTACTAAATAACTTTTTAGCAATACATATTATTTTCATGTATTTTCTCCTAAAAATGATTGGACAACATTGTAAAATATGCACATACATCACACTTTTTTTTTTTTGACAAATTTTCTCTAAAGTAGGTTGGAAAAATCGTTTTCAACCTAATGAGTTGCATTTTTTATTATTTATTTATGAATATGTGAATTATCCTTTTTAACATACAAGGAGTTCAGGTTTTTTTGGGGGGTTTTACACGTTAGTATTATGAAATTTTAACTTAGCCTCAGTTCCTGAAGTATGTTTATTACTGCCAATTTCAAAAGTAGAGCTGTTAAGTGAACTAAAATCATTCTTCATATATCATGAGTGTTCCATTCTATGTTCTATCAATGTACTTATAATTATGGTATATATGCTACGTGTCTGATTTTTTTTTTCCTTTAATTGTTTTAAACTTTTGATTACTTTATAAGAAAAGAATGGGCATGTGATAAGTTGTAATTGATAAGCACAGAACGGAATGCTCAATGGCAAAATTAAAAATTTATTGTTAGGGGGTCAAATTAAAATATGATAATAAATTTTATTTTACACATTATATTTTATGTTATGTATTAAGTACAAAAATTTTGAACATAGTTCTAGAACGGTCTTTTAGAGAATTAAAATAATCAAATATGTAGTAAAGTTTTTATCAATTTCCTATTCATCGAGCACAGATTAAACTTTTTAAACCCTCATCTGTTGGAATTTTTTTTTATAATTATTTTATAGTAATAACAGATGAGCCCAAACAATTTTTTTTTTTTCCATAAAACAAAGTAAAAACAAAAAAGAAATATAATAGTTGTGAAAATCAAAGACGCTTGTAGACTTGTAGCCTTTAGACTTTAGACCCACTCAGAGTCGGAGAGTGATAGTTAAACCTTGTAAAACTTCCAAACTTTCAAAAATCAAACACAATTATTAACTTTCTCTTAAACCGACTATGAGTGATATGCAAAAAATTAATAATAAATAAATAAACCGACTCCGAGTCCGAGTCCGAGTCCGAGACTGAGACTAAAACCTTATAAAACTAGGTGTAGTTAGTACAAGGCAACAGACTTAACTTTCTCACAAACTCTCTTTTATCATCAAGAAGAAGAGTAATTCTTGGTTCTGATATTGGGTTACTACCATGGAGTTCTATGGCTTTACTGGTAACGAAGGCAACTGGGAGATGCAATCTTCTTCTGCACATGATGTCCTCCCTTCTGATGAGAGCTTCTTTCATGCGCTTGTAGCAGAGCAAAGTCCGGATGAGAAAAACGTTGCTCTTTATTGGGATGATAATGAGAGTTGCTTTCTTATGCTTTCGGAGCAAGTTTCTTCTGAAGATTCATACACTGAAAAGCTTGAGATAGATGAGTTTTTGGGTGGTGATTTTTGCACGGGACCTCTTCTTTCTTTGGAAACATTACTTAGGGTCCTTGACATGAAAGCTCGTAGGAAAGATTTGAAGGTGGGTCAATGTGGATTTGCCAATAGTGGGGCTTCTTTGGATGAGGCTTGGTTAGATGAGTTGATGATTGCTGATTTTCTCCAACCTCGTCCTCTTGCTACTTTCCTTACAAATTTTGTCATGTAAGGTTGTGAGAATCTATATATATGAAGGACAAGATAGGTGCAATCACATGAAGGATCAAGTGGAATTTGAAGAATTTAAGAAGATTTCAACAAGCAGTCTTACAATGGTGACTCACTGTGTCTAGGAGATGGATTATGACGCTGAAGGGATTTGCTTGTTTGAATATATATGTTTTTTTTTTTTTTTGAAGTTTTTATTCCAATTGTGAAGACCAATATTTTAGATAATTTTGATTAGTCTACTTTGGATTTTTTGGGTTTTTGCCTTTTCTTTTTGGAACTATGGATGTGTAATCTGGCGCATTAATAGAAATAAAATTTGTTTAGACATTATTTTTCACTTGTAATATACTCTTTCTTGAGATTCTATACCTAATGATAATTTTTTTAATTTAAAAATATCAAAAATATTAAACCTATGTTGTTTTTGAACACTTAACAATAATAATTCAGTTTAAAAAAAACCGTGTCTCTCAAGCAGACCATCTTCTTGGCTATTACTTCCGGATCACCAACAGTGAGCACACGACCGAGTTGAAGGGAAGTTCAAACGCTCAAGTATGTGTTAATAATAATGCAAATGTATGCCAATAATACCGTAGTACATATATATAAATACATTATTATGCGTGTCATCAGTATGCATGAACAATTTTTCAATAATCTTGAGTACAAAATCATTTACTGCTTCCTAATTTCACATAAATTGTAGATCTTATTATAATGTGAAGGAAAGAACCATCACATCGTTATACTCCATTTAATAGTACTAAATAACTTTCTAGCAATACTTATATTTTCATGTATTTTTTTCTAAAAATTGTCGGACTATCTTGTAAAATGTGCACATGCATTACACTTTTTATTTTGACAGTTTTCCTCTAAACTAGATTTGAAGAATCTTTTCCAACTTAATACATGGGAGTTAAGGTTTTTTTTTTTTTTTTTTTTTTTTTTTTTGGGGGTGGGGGGGATGTTTTCCCACATCAATATATCAAATTTCAACATGTCCTTAATTATTTAAGAATATATACACTCTTGTTAAACATAGGATATGCATAGATTAAGATTTAATAAGTCTGTTACAAAACATCCTAACTTTATAAAAAAAAACTACTAGTTTTTCCACCACAGGTGATGGTTTCAAAAATACTACAAAAGAGGAGATATTTCTCGATCCAAGTCTTACCAATGCATTAACACATTGGTTAGCTTTGCGGAAAACATGGTCAATCCGTTTGCTAGGGATAGCTTTCAATAGGTTCTCGTAGTCACATATTTATTATTGTGAATTACAAAAGTAGAGTTGTTAAGAGAACTAAAATCTACCTTCATATAGCATGATTATTCCATTTTATGTTTTACCAAAATACTTATAATTGTGGTATATATGCCATGTGTCTGATTTTTTTCCCTTAATTATTTTAAACTTTTGAATACTCTATGAGAAAGAAAATGGACGTGTGGCAAGTTGTGATTGGTGGAGAACAGAGTGAAATACTCAATGATAGAGTCAAAATTAATTTATCTTTAGGGGGCCAAATTAAAATATGAAAATTATTATTTTTACACATTATATATTATGTTATGTATTAAAGTACAAAAATTTTGAACAATTTTCTTTTTGAGAATAAAAATTTTGAACATAGTTCTAGATGAAGATAAAGTATTTTAGAAACTAATATATGTATATATAATAACTAAATATGTGTCAAAATTAGGAAAACATATTATATACTTTTCTACCTATTTGATCAATTCTCATGTAGGCATCACAGAAAATATAAATATAAAAAATAATTATCTCTAATTAAGCCTGTAGTTGACGGTACTTTATGGAATTAAAATAATAAAATATGTAGTAAAGTTTTTATCAATTTCCTATTAATCGAGCATGCATAGATCAAACTTTTTTGGCCCTCATCTGGTGGAAATTATTTATTTATTTATTTACAATAAAAACTGATGGTGGGCTGTACTTTTGTTTTTTTCATCATAAGACAAAATAAAAACAGAAAATAAATATAATAATTGTGAAAATCAAAGAATGCTTGTAGCCTTTAGAGTTTAAACTTTAGACCCACTCAGAGTCGGAGAGTGATAGTAAAACTTGTAAAATTTCCAGGTTTCAAAAATCAAACTCAATTATTTACTTTCTCTTAAACAGACTATGAGTGATATTCAAAAAATTAATAATAAATAAATAAACCGACTCCGACTCCGAGTCTGAGACTAAAACCTTTTAAAACTAGGTGTAGTTAGTATAAGGCAACCGACTTTACTTTCTCAGTTTCTCACAAACTATCCTTTATCATCGAGAAGAAGAGTAATTCTTGATTCTGATATTGGGTTACTACTATGGCTTTACTGGTAATGAAGACAAGTGGGAGATGAAATCTTCTTCTGCATATGATGTCCTCCCTTCTGATGAGAGCTTCTTTAATGCGCTTATAGCAGAGCAAAGTCCGGATGAGAAAAACGTTGCTCTTTGTTGTGATGGTAATGAGAGTGGCTTTCTTATGCTTTCGGAGCAAGGTTCTTCTGAAGATTCACACACTGAAAAGCATGAGATAGATGAGTTTTTGGGTGGTGATTTTTGCATGGAAAATCTTCTTTCTTTGGAAGCATTCCTTAGGGTTCTTGACATGAAAGCTCCAAGGAAAGATTTGAAGGTGGGTCAATCTGGATTTGCCAATCATAAAGAAAGTGGGGCTTCTTTGGATGGGGCTTGGTTAGATGAGTTAATGTTTGCTGATTTTCATCAACCTCGTCCTCTTCTTGCTTTCCTTACAAATTTTGTCATATGAGAATCTACATATGAAGGAAAAGATTGGTGCAATTACATGAAGGATCAATTATGCTATATTTGTCAAGGCAAGTGGGTTTTGCTGTGGGGTTTGAAGAATTTAAGAAGATTTCAACAAGCAGTCTTACAATTGCGACTCACTGTGAATATGATGCTTAAGGGATTTGCTTGTTTGAATATGTTATTCTTTTTTCTTTTCTATTTTTGAATTTCTTTATTCTAATTGTGAAGAAAAATATTTTAGATAATTTTTGATAGTGGATAAAATCAGTTTGGTTGAACACTTCGGCTTCGATGGGCTACAACGTTTGCAAAGGCCTGAAAAAGAAGAAAAGAATCAAAGGAATGACCGGGGTGGACCGGTCCAATATCCTCCGATGGTTAAGTTAGTGCCTTCCCTCCTAGAAATCTAACTGTAATGTAAGGATCTCAGAATATCGTACCTTTACATAATTCAGACCGGTCCTTATATAGGGTACTTTAGGGCAGTTATTTGGTTCAATAACTTCCCCCAGATTTGTGGAATCCGGATGTAACTTCTTTAACGGTCATAACCGCTGCTAGAAGTTACATACTTGGGAGAAATTGACGGGATAAGCACCGGTTGATGAACCATTTCAAAACCTGCTAAGTATCGTGTGGTCGTCCATGTGCAATGCTTATGGACGACCCTTTGTCATGCTGTTATCTGGTCGTCCATGAGACTCATCCGTGGACGACCCTTTTGGCTTGATTACGGGATCTACCCAATTGGTCTACCTCTCAGGGAAGAGAGGTCTGGACGAATAGGAGATGGCCTAGTTGTTTGGCAAACTGCATGTCATGGACGACCCAACTGGACGAATAGGAGATGGCTTTTTCACTACCCCATCAATTTTGATTAGTTTACTTTGGATTTTAAGGTTCTTCCCTTTTCCTTTTTGGAACTATCAATATGTTTCAGGCGCATTATATTAGAATTGAAATTTTCTGTCAATTTTTTTTTTTTTTTGAAATTTTGTTAAATACGGCTTTATTTTTCATTCGTACTACACTAATCTAATTAATATATTGTTTCTTGACATTCTATATCCAAATAATCCAATGATAATTTGTTTATTTAATTAATTTCCTGATTTATTTAATTTAAAAATCTCAAAAATATTAAAATTATATCGTTTTGAACACTTAACAATAATAATACCCTTAACGGAAGTGGAGAAAGAATTGGATTAGTGATAAATGAAAGTTAAAAGGCCAAATGTAAAGTTAGATGAATAAATTAAAAACAAAGGTTATAACTTATAATTCAGTTTAATAAAAATATGTATATATTGTACCATTCAGTACTTGGAATTTGCTTCCAAGTTAAGTTCCTTTACGATGTTAGAAATCAAACATGTTCTACAGTTGATTTTCCACAGGAAAAAAAAAAAAAAAAAAAAAAAAATCAAACATGTTATAGTTTTTGTCTAGTGGTTACTAAAAATATTTTCGCTCAGTCGCCTACTGCGAATTGATTGTTGTCTTTCCATCGGTAATATGTTAAGCTATGTAATGAGTTGGGAAAATTCTTGAATGAAATTTTCCAATGAGAATCTGGTTTGAAAATCCATTAGTTTGAAGGCTTAGAAAATTATGAAGATTTATATATATCTTGTAATATTAGAACATTCCATTAGCAAGACTTGCTTGTTATTTGCCGCCCTTCCATTTAAGGGGGCTTCTTTGATGCCTTGTGAGTTACATTCCTAATTGTTAACACTGATTTTTTGTATTTCTATGCACTTCTTTTGGTTCTATGGATTTTTTTATTTTATTTTTTATAGTTATTAATTTGTATAGTGTAATTTCAAGATCTTACACTCAACAGACATCTTTTAGTGTTTTCCATAAAAATGTTTAATATTATATTAAATTAGAATATCAAGAGAATATCACACCTAATTTTGATCAAAATTCGTCTAATGTTGGGAATCTTGGGATGTTTAATTTTTAAATGTTTGTGAGTTTTAATTAATTTAAATAACTTAGTATTTGTTTGGATCCACGACTGCGTTTACATGTTTTGCATTTTTTTTTCCAGCGCTTATGAACAGTAACTGGTACTGTTTATGTATGTGATTATACTGTGCGGGAGACAAAGTTACTATTCATGCACTGTTCATGGGACCCACAATCACTTTATTAAAAAAAAAAAAAATGGTCTGACGGACTATTCACATATTTTAAATTATTTTGCTACAGTATTTTTAGTTTTCAATTTCAGTAAAATAAGTTGTTTCCAAACGGACCCTTAATTTACAACTATTTTTAATATATACAATATTTTAAATATAATATAAAAATTTAAATTTTTGTTGATTTTTATAATGTTGACACAAACTTTTAAAATACCTCGTTTTTCATGTTATTATATGTATTTTACAATTTGAATTTTAGAGTTACATATAATGTTAATATATATTTAATTTGATTTTTATAATTACAAATTGTATTAAACAATGATATTATGAGTAGAAAATTATTGTATGAAACCAAAAATAAAAATAAAAATCTAGTATTTTTTCCACCAAAAAGATGTAATTTGGGAGGATATATATTTTTGAGTGATAAAGACAAATTCATTTTTTCTGGATAAAGTTTAGTTACAAAATTGATTATACCTTAAGGTTACAGTCTTACTTAATATCTTTTTATTGAAGGTAAGTTTTGATAAATCCACTATTGAATTACATCATCTTCTTATATCCTCCGTTCTTGCAAAATTTCTAGAAAAGTAAAAATCAATAACTATATTATTAATAAATTGTTTAAATTGCAAGTTTTTATAGTTTAAAATTATACATAAAATATAAGTTTATAAATCATATACTAAATAATATCTATTTGATACAAAATTTGACATGTATATTAAGATTATAAAAAACATGTAATTCAACGATTGAATTTTCAAAATATGTATTAATGTTTATTTTATTGAGTAAGGTTGTAGTTTTAGGTTACAATCAATTTTGAAGCTAAACTTTGTCCATTTTTTATAAATATGTTCAAATGTCAACTATTTAAATATGACCTCTACTCTATGATGATGATTGCTCTTAGCATCTTATTATTAGACTAAGAGATCAATCGATTTTTGGTGTAGACAAAATTTAAATTTTAAATTTCTTATTCAACAATGCTAAGGGGGTAGCTAGGAATTTTTGCTTGGGGGAAGGGGGGGGGGGGTGCTGAATTGTAGTTGTGAGGGTAAACAGGCTGAGAAAATGAGTTGGGCCGTAAGCTGCGCCCGAGGACACCTAAGAACCCAAGGATGGTTGTAAGGTTTATTAAGTTTTGGGATCAACGGGTTGAGGATGAGAAAGTATAACAACAAACTGGTGGTAGAGCTTACTTGGGAAAACATTGTGGAATATTGGAACCCAACCATCTTGGGAATGTTATACAAAAGGTAATCATTCCTTTTATGGATAAGTTTTAAGGAAGGTAACCAACAACAAAAGAAGAAATATCTGGGAAGAAGACTACTACCACCACATTTTGAACAGTGATATCTCAGTTGACAGCTATTCACAAAGTTTTCAGGAGGTTTCTGATGGGACAAGCATCCAGGAGATCACCTACATGCAACAAGTGGAAGGTTTGGATTGAAGATGGAGGGACTATATAAGGGAAGGTCCCCGTGAAAAAGGAGGCAGGTAATTGGAGAAAAAAGAGAGAGAAAGAAAAGAACATCTTGTACTTAGATAAACTTGAGTCAATACAAGAACACTTCATCCTCGGATCTGATTGAGGAGTGTTATTTCTACTAAATTGTGTCTTCTTACTTTCTTAGCACAAATCCAATCAATTTAAGCCCACACTTGATTTATAGAGTCTTTTCCATGTAAAATTCATTCTCTAACAAATATATTGTTTTGGGCTTGTTGGGCCATTATCCATTGTTAGTGGGCTGAGGGTCCAAATCTAGTCCTTACAGTAGTATTGATACTTTAGCCATAGTTCATATTGAATACAAAATTATCAACTTTGATATATTCATATTCTTAAATATTAATGAAGATACAAAAATTATATATTCATTATAGACAATACAAAAATATCCAATAAAAAACATTTTGCATCAAAATTATGTCTGACAATCTTTCGTGGAATAAAGATAGCAATGGAATATATTATCATATAGCAATAAAAAAATGAACAATAAAATCTTAATAAGTTAAGAATATGCATAAAGTACTGATTAAAAATCTTAAAAAAATCATATTATAAATAGATAAAAAATACCCACACACATATATATATATATATATATATATATATATATATATATATATATATATATATATAAAACAAAGCATAAATCTAAGCACCCATGCAATATAGAAGAAAAAAGCAAAAATGAAATCATAAGATACATCCACATAGGTGCTTTCTTGAAGGCTAAAATAGAAAATTAAACAAAATAATACTAATGGCAAAAGAATGATGATGATTGATAAAAGAGAGAGAGAAGAAAATGCACCCTTGTATATTTAACTTTAGCAAAGAGTCAAGGAAATGGTACTGCACCTAGACAAAAAATGGATTAATAGTTTTGGTTGTGTTGAGATGAGAGCTTTTGCATTGAGAAGAAAAAAATGGGGGCAATGGACTGGTTAAAAGCTCAGTAGGTACCTTCCTTGAGTTATTATCCATTGGATTGATTATAAATTTTTTGGAAAATTGAGAAGACCAACTCTTGGTCATTATCATTTGGACTAACTATAAATCTTAGGAATAATTAGGATAAAGTTTTGGACAATTGGGAGGCCAACAAGAAATACATTGGACTAACTAGAAATCTTATAAATAATTGGGTTTTTTTTTTTTTTGGGGGGGGGGGGGGGGGAAGGTGGTATGTCCTATAAGTAGTACATATAGTTGTAGGAGAAAATCAAATTTTCTCCATTTAATAAGTTTTTTTTTTTTAAATTAAAAAAAAANACCAATTAAATGCTCTGCACTTAATCAACTGGCTGCATTTATATGGAAATGACACTTGAACAGTGATATCTCAGTTGACAGCTATTCACAAAGTTTTCAGGAGGTTTCTGATGGGACAAGCATCCAGGAGATCACCTACATGACAACAAGTGGAAGGTTGGATTGAAGATGGAGGGACTATATAAGGGAAGGTCCCCGTGAAAAAGGAGGCAGGTAATTGGAGAAAAAAGAGAGAGAAAGAAAAGAACATCTTGTACTTAGATAAACTTGAGTCAATACAAGAACACTTCATCCTCGGATCTGATGAGGAGTGTTATTTCTACTAAATTGTGTCTTCTTACTTTCTTAGCACAAATCCAATCAATTTAAGCCCACACTTGATTTATAGAGTCTTTTCCATGTAAAATTCATTCTCTAACAAATATATTGTTTTGGGCTTGTTGGGCCATTATCCATTGTTAGTGGGCTGAGGGTCCAAATCTAGTCCTTACAGTAGTATTGATACTTTAGCCATAGTTCATATTGAATACAAAATTATCACTTTGATATATTCATATTCTTAAATATTAATGAAGATACAAAAATTATATATTCATTATAGACAAATACAAAAATATCCAATAAAAAACATTTTGCATCAAAATTATGTCTGACAATCTTTCGTGGAATAAAGATAGCAATGGAATATATTATCATATAGCAATAAAAAAATGAACAATAAAATCTTAATAAGTTAAGAATATGCATTAAAGTACTGATTAAAAATCTTAAAAAAATCATATTATAAATAGATAAAAAATACCACACACACATATATATATATATATATATATATATATATATATATATATATATATATATATATATAAACAAAGCATAAATCTAAGCACCCATGCAATATAGAAGAAAAAAGCAAAAATGAAATCATAAGATACATCCACATAGGTGCTTTCTTGAAGGCTAAAATAGAAAATTAAACAAAATAATACTAATGGCAAAAGAATGATGATGATTGATAAAAGAGAGAGAGAAGAAAATGCACCCTTGTATATTTAACTTTAGCAAAGAGTCAAGAGAAATGGTACTGCACCTAGACAAAAAATGGATTAATAGTTTTGGTTGTGTTGAGATGAGAGCTTTTGCATTGAGAAGAAAAAAATGGGGGCAATGGACTGGTTAAAAGCTCAGTAGGTACCTTCCTTGAGTTATTATCCATTGGATTGATTATAAATTTTTTGGAAAATTGAGAAGACCAACTCTTGGTCATTATCATTTGGACTAACTATAAATCTTAGGAATAATTAGGATAAAGTTTTGGACAATTGGGAGGCCAACAAGAAATACATTGGACTATTTTTTTTTTAAAATTAAAAAAAAATCACAAAAGTGGATTTATTGCAAAGGATATATTTGTTTCTAGATAAATCTAAATGTTTTAATTATTTTTAAATCAATATTTACGATAGAGGAGATGATTCAATTTGAACCATAAATATGTCAATTAAAAAAACTAACAGTTACAAATGCGAATTTATTCCATCTTCAACGATCACATCCCTTAAAGATGTCGATGTCAATAGCGAAGTGGATTGCTTTAACAACTGAGATCGATATATCTTCTACCGCTTCGATCTGCTCCCTATCGCTATTCTGCTATATATATTATATACAACAACACACATGGTTGCTACGAAATTGCTTCCTTTCGCTTCCTACCTCTTCTACCTCTTCGATCTGCTTTGACAATTTTTTTGCTCTTGAAAAATTGCCCCATCAAAGTTTAAATCACAGAAATTGCTTTTCGAAGACAGCCACTTAATCTTGCTGCACTGCTTTGTCATGCATTATCATTTTTGACATTACATTACGTGATCACTTTAAGAATTCCTACGTTATCACGTGGTATTATAGTTTGAAATATCAATTATACGTTCCAAATATTTGTTACCACTAATTAATTGTAAAGTATATATAAATTAATAAAAAACTATTTTACTAATACCGATAATTTAAAAAAAAAAGTTAAAATTACAAAAATATATAAGCACATGGGTATTTTAAATAAATAATACTAGACATCTATATGAAAATTATGGTAGATTGATAAACTAATTGAAAAAAAAATGAATTTTCTTTTAAATGCATTAAACTTTTAGTAAAAAATTTTAATTGGCATTGTATTTTAAATCTCTTTGAATTCTAGTAACAAGATTTTATCTATATTAAATGAGTAATAATGGATATTACCAACTAAATTACGGGTGGGATTCACTATTTATGTCAGAGAAAAGAACACGTATGAATTCTGCATCTGGGAGTACTAAATAATTAAATTGATTAAATTATCTTAATAATAAGTGAGTTACATAAAATTTAGATGATACAGATTCATCTAGAATCAACAATCTTTTGCTTAAATCTAGAATAAACAATCTTAATCATTAATGAATGACATGACAAAAATGCAATGTATATTGTACATACATTGAGCCACTTGGCTCAAGTACAATTGTACAAATATATATATAATGTAACTTTCTTATGTTAATCAAAACAAAAACTTATGGTGTTAATAGTAATGTAAATAAATAATTACTTTTTATTTTGAATATATTGAATTTGAAATTTTTGGTAATATAATTTTAATTGGAGTATACTTGCTATTTAAGTTGGAAAATGCTAAAGTTACAAATTATTTTACAATTTTCTGATCTGGTGAATGGTTATTAGTAAGTAAAAAAATGATGTTAGTAGTGGGTCTAGATGAGAACCAGTGAGAATTTATTATATCAATAATTTGTAAAATAATTTATGCCTATAACATTACTCTTTACGTGTTTTTTTTTTTTTTTTTTATTTTTTTTGTACAATAAATACTTAAAATTTAGAACTCTTATCTTATTCAATCTGCTGTAAAACAAATACTTAGAACTTAGAACCTTATCTTATTCAATCTACTGTAAAACAAACACTTAGAACGTAGAACCTTATCTTATTCAATCTACTGCAAAACAAATACTTATAACTTGGAACGTTTACCTGGTGCACCGGCCAGCACCCTAATCCTCCCCACAGACGGCGCCAATTGTAAGGACCCAAATTGAATTGAGTGTTGGGTTTTCAGCCCAATAAGCCCAAACAATAAATTTATAGAGGGTGGGCTGACAGGCTTAGGTGCTGGCCGTTGATCACCATGCCCAAACTTATTTTTAAAAATGGCTAAGTGTTTTCTTACAAATGAGGGAATGCTCCTCGGCCTGTGGCCGAGGAGGCCTTTTTTTTCTCCCCCCCCCCATCTTTTTGGCTTTACTAGCTCTTCTTTTATAGTTTTTATCTTCCTATCTTTTGCTTCCATCTGTTGATTGTCTATTCGCCTTCTCTCTGGTCGTCCATCCCATCAGAGGCTTTATCGATACTCAAGTGGCTCACTCTGACCAACGTTATCCTGCCAAGGGGTTACCTCTCCATTAATGCGGCCAGGAGGGTTAGTTGAGTGCATTAAATGCGAGAGTGACAGCTTACTTTGGGGTTAGCCACTCCCTGAAATCACTCTTGTCAGGTCGAGGACAAGGTATCCTCGGCGTGGATTTAAGAGAATAGGCTTCCCCCCTTCTCCTCAGAAATAGCTTGCGCTCCTCGGCATGGGCCTTGGGTCTGCTATATGATGGAACCAAAAAAATTCAAATGGACAACACAGAAACACACATGTATATATTAATAGCTAAAGCAGAGAGAAAATTTTTTAAATTCTAAATTGGAGTCTAATTTTGTGTCACGCGTCATTTAATTTTTAAATTTTTGTGTCAAGTGAATTATTATGTGTAAAAATCCAAAAGTCTAAATTCAATTAGATTTTAGATTGAATTTTAATTGGAATTCAATTTTGCGTCATGTGTCTCATCTAATTTGTTAATTTTTGTGGCAAGTGAATTATTGAGGGCAAAAATCAAAGAGTCTAGATCCAAGTGAATTTTTGTTAATTTTAAATAAACCTGTATATATGCATAAGGTTACACATTAGTTTAAATAATATATGCGAATATTTTTCTAAATGACAACATGGTAGGATGGAGGAGACAACATTTTATTTTTAAGAAACAACTCCAAATTAGCTTGGAACTAAACTTTATTACTTTTTGAAAATATAGTTTTAACTATAGTAAATCATCTAAATAATTAGTAAACAACTAGAAATTTTGGTAATAGGGTTTAATATACAAAGTAGGTTGTATTAATAATAATTTATTTAATTAACATTTTTGGTAATATAATTTTAATTGGAGTATTAAGTTCTTTTCTTCTTCTTCTAAAGCTTAAAAAAAGGGTTTAATTTTATCTGTATTACACTATCTTAATAATTTGTAAACCACTTAAAAATTTGGTAATAAAATTTAATATATATGGAGTAAGTTCTTAAAAAAGAGTAAGTTATCTAAGTGACAAAAACATATTAGATATAAGATAATGAGCAATTTATATTTAAAGCAATAAATCAGGATATCATATACTATATAATAAAAGTTGGGTTTAGAAGACATGGTTGCACTCAGTGGTTTCACTAAATTGCAGAAATTTTGTTAGATTTAAAAAAAAAAAAATTGTCCTTATCTTCTTCTCCTATAATTTCTAAGTTGATAAAATTTTAATTTGACTACAATTCAAATTCTTCATCTAATTCTTTTATATATTTTTTTTGTCCTTATCTTTTTCTCTTATAATTTCTAACTTGATAAAATTTTAATTTGACAACAATTCAAATTCTTCATCTAATCCTTTTATTATTAATTTATCTATAATTTCTAAGTTACTAAAAATCTTAATATTACAATCCAAATTCTTTACTATTTAGTTTTACTTAAATTATATTACTCCACAAGTATATAGTTCATTAGAAAAAGAAATTAAAAAAAAAAAAAAAGAAAAAAGAAAAAAGAAGAAGAAGCAACAACCCAAGTCCATTATCTATTCATACTGATTTACCAAACTATTTTTTAGATAAAGTAAAAAAAAATTGTGAATGACATATATACATCAACGTTTCCACTTTCTATTCGTTTGAACTTTTTTTATTCCACTTTTTTATGGGATAGCAACAAAACACATTGATTAGAAATCTTAATTCCAATAGGATTTAAATTCTATATTAAGTGGAACTCTACCTATATATATCTGGAGTGAAGTTTACTCCCATATGTGAATGCCTAAATTCTATGACAATCGACAACACAGGTATGCATTCTTTCTTGATTATTATTATTTCATTTTTTTAAGCTTCTTTTTTTTACTTGAAAAAAAATTAATAAAAACTTCTCTCACGTGCACTACTTAAATTCATGAATTCGGCTTATTTGTTCTCTTCTACAATAATTGGTTTAGGATTTCGTTACATACTCACACTTTCATCTCTACAAACAGGTACATTCTTTGTTCTTTTTCTACATTTATATCTTAATTTATGATTTGTATTAGTTTCTTAATTTTAGATTATGAATAATTTTGATTATATTCCTAATATTAAATTTAAATTATTATTTATAGGTTTTTAGTTGTGTTATATTCTTCTAAAAAAAAATCGTGTTATGTTTATATGTTAATAATGTATACATATGGCTAGAGGATGTCTCCCTAATAATTTGAAACTAGGTTCTTGAATTAACATTTTTTTGTATTTAATTTTCTTATTCTTTGTAAGGCGTTGATTTGTGTTTTTTTGATAAAGTTTATGATAGTTATTTTGTTTTTTTTTTTTTTTAGATTTAGATATGGTACTTCATTGTGATTATCAATATCTATTTTAAGAGTTTTAATCGGTAACATATATTGTTCCATGAATATAAATTAAAGAGAAATTTTTTAGAGTAAAAGAAATAGTAAAATTGAAGAACCAAGCTGGTTGACTATTTAAAACTCACCTTGAAGAAGTAAAATTAGTAACTTTTTTTGTTGGGTTAAGATAATTAAACTTTTGTTATTATTTTAAAATAACAATTTCAAAATTATATATATGAAAAAAAATATCTTATTCATGATATAAACATATTTTCCAATATATATATATATATTTTATATATATATATAAACTTATTAAAAGAGTGCAATAAATATGTTTGTATTTAGAATGCATAAGATGATTTAATTTTTTTTTCCGTATATTATTTTTTGCCAATATCATGAAACAATATTTGTAAGCTTTGCTTTAAACTTACGTGGATTTGAATTTGTCATTAATTTTTTTACAAAATTTTTCATTATTTTATTTTTAGTAATTTAGATTGTTCTTAATTATTAAATTGAGGTTTCCACTTAAATTTGATTCCAAATATTGTTTTGGATAGTTTTTAATTATTAAATTTAAGGTTTTTCTATTTAAATATACTTTGGTGATTAATTGAGCCTTAAAGCTCAATATACATATATATATATATATGTTTTTTTTTTAGAATACTAAGTATTTTAACACACACACACATACGAGAAGAGGGGAGAAGGTTTTAAAGAAACTGACAATAGTGTATATCCAAAATGACCTAACTCTTGGATACCCAGTACGTACTTTATAATACTTAAAAGTAATATATATGCATTTATAATACCTTAGTTTCAAACAATATGCATTCATTATATTACTTAAAAGTAAATTATTTATTTTTATTATCTATTTATTATCAAATTTTAAGTGAATTATAAAAAAAAACTATTTACATATGAATTTTGATTAAGCCGTGCATTGCACGGGCATTAGGGGTATGCAAAGGAGTCGAGAAACCGCTACAACAGACTAGAGTCGAGAAACCGCACCGCACTTGAAGCCGACCGCAGGAGCTGAGGCCGGCAAGCGAAGACTAAGGGTCTTTCCGATGTCAATGCGGTGATGCAATCAAAAATCAATTCCGATTACTGATATTTGTACCGAATCGATATGTTAATGCTCCAGTCCAGTTCTATAAGATGATGATGCTATGAATCTATGATTCCTATTTCCTAANGACTTAACAAACAGAATGTTTCAGTTTAACAACTAAAAAAATAAATAAAATAAATAAAACGACATCGTTTTAGTTTATGGTTACAAATTTTAACAAGCATATAAATTGTTCTATTCACATAACCTATCTCAGAACTCTTTCTTTCTCCTCACCTCTCTATTGCTGCAACACTGAAGTTGCTGCTCAGTGCTCACCTCTTGCCAATCTGCCACACATCGCCAGTGGGTTTCATAGTCACAAGCAATTAATCCATTTCTTCTCTCTCTCTCTCTCTCTCTCTCTCTCTCTCTATACTCTAAGTCCATGAGTACTGACATCTTTTTTTTTTTTTTTTTTTTTTTCAGCAATTTTATTTTGAGGGAGATTGAGAGAGCTATCACTCTTCAATCATTCATAGAGAGAGTTTTGAGCTTTTTTGCTTTCTGGGATTTTGAGGGTTTTTGCTGTTGGAGGCTGTCACCTTTTGATAAGGTCGAAGTGATACGTGGAGGCCTATGAACATTACGTTTGTAACTTGTACTAATATGGGAGTTTCTAGTCCATTTGGGTTATTATTATTATTATTGGATAAGAGTTTTCTGAAATTTCGTGATTGTTTTTTGACTTTTTTTTTTTTGGTAGTTTGAGAAAGAGTCCCAAACTTTGAGTAATGTATATTGTTAGTGTCTGATTGAGTAATGAGTAATTATGGTATAAGTATGAGTTGGAATATGCTTTTGTGTGTTGGATGGATGTAGAAAAATATTATTTGACATTTTTTTTTAATTTGAATTTTCTTTTGCTTCCGTATTATGCGTGACTATATAATGCTAGTATATATATAAGTCTTGGCTTTTATTATGTTAGGCATGACAGATTCTAGAGACATGACTTTTTTATTACAACATTTTATTTTCACAACTTGTTATTTCAAGTGTTATAAAATTAATGGGTTTCAGTTAGTTCAACTGGTAAAGTCTCTGATGGTTGTATAAGAGATCTGAGTTGAATTTCTGCTAATACCAAAAACTGATTGGTGTTTTGGTATGATGATAAAGAACTGTCATCAAGAGCGGACGCCGTAGGTTAAAACTCTCTAAAAAAAAAGTGTTATAAAATTACATGTCTAAAATTTATTATTGAGGAAATCAAACAATTAGCAACCTAAACGATTTTAGGTGTAATCATTAAATGCAGGCCACGCCAACCCAAGAGATAGAAAATCCATCTAATACAGTATTCACCACATTCAAATAACCTACACACGGATATATTAACTGCAAGTATAAATATACGCGTATATGTATGAATACCAACAATAAAACACGTGCTGAATACAGCAATCAGCTCCTAATAAATGTATATACCAATACATACGAAAAACCCTTCTAGCTCCTCCCTATTCCTTCAGTTTCTAACACATAAACCCTACGCCAATATAATATATATAACTAAACCGCACACACAGTCAGTCACAAACCAAGAAAACCCAAGAAAGCTAGCGGCCAACCATGGCGTCCAAGAACCCTTCTTTCTTCTTCTTGCTGCTCTCTTTAACTCTGGGTTTATGGTCTCTGATATTCCCAGCCTCTTCTTCATCTTCTTATTATTATTATTCGTCGAAAGATGCGGCTTCTGACGATGAAGGTGACTGGGTTTTACTCCAATCTAGCATTGGCATCTCCGCCATGCACATGCAACTGTTGAAGAACAACATGGTCGTGATCTTCGACCGCATGGACATGGGTCCTTCGAACCTCTCTCTCCCAAACAACGCCTGCATTCAAAAACCGGGCCAGCCACCGGACTGCACAGCTCACTCCGTCGTGTACGACGTCGCTTCGAACACCGTTCGTCCCCTCCTAGTCCAGACCGACACGTGGTGCTCTTCGGGCTCGTTGATCCCCAACGGAACCCTAGTCCAAACGGGCGGGTACCACGAAGGCGACCGCGTGGTCCGCACGTTCACTCCCTGCGATGACTCCTCCTGCGACTGGACCCAGCTCCCCGTGCCGCTCGGCGAGCGCCGATGGTACGCGTCGAACCAGCTTCTCCCCGACGGGCGCGTGATCATCGTCGGCGGCCGGCGCGTCTACACGTACGAGTTTTTCCCGAAAACCAGCGCGGCATCCGCGACCTTTTACATGAGCTTCTTGAAGGAAACGTGCGACGGGTACGGCGACGAGAACAACCTCTACCCTTTTCTTCATCTACTGCCCGATGGGAATCTTTACGTTTTCGCTAACGAAAGGTCAATCTTGTTTGACTACAATCGCAACCGGGTGGTGAAGGAGTTCCCGGTCATTCCCGGCGAGTTCAAGCGGAATTACCCCAGCACTGGCTCCTCCGTTTTGCTCCCGCTGTGGCTCAAGGGAGACGCGTTACCGGAAGCGGAGGTCATGATATGCGGCGGCGCGCCGTACGGTGCGTTTAACAACTCGAATTTCAAGCGGGTGTTCGTTCCCGCCTCCAACACTTGCGGGCGGATGAAACTGACCGACCCGGAGCCCAAGTGGGTCATGGAGGTCATGCCGATGCCACGTGTCATGTCCGACATGGTTTTGTTACCCAACGGTGAGGTTCTCATCATCAACGGCGCAATGAACGGGACAGCTGGCTGGGAGGACGGGGCAAACCCGGTTTTCAACCCGGTTCTGTACAAGTGCTACCTACCCGACCCGGCCCGGAGATTCGTGGTGCTCAGCCCGTCGAAGATTCCGAGAATGTACCACTCCACAGCGATACTGTTGGCAGATGGCAGAGTATTAGTGGGCGGGAGCAACCCACACGAAAAGTACAACTTCACGTCGTATTTCCCAACCGACTTGAGCTTGGAGGCTTTTTCACCCTATTACCTGAAGCCACGTGTCTCCGCCATGCGGCCTTCGATTCTGTCCGTGGAGACCACCGGCGACACCGTTTTGTACAAGCAGGTATTTGCCGTTACTTTTCAGCTGAATCAGTACAATCCGAGGAGCCAGATCTCCGTGAGCCTCGTAACGCCGTCGTTTACTACGCACTCCTACGGTATGAACCAGAGGTTGATGTTTTTGGAGGTGATTGAAGTGCACCAACTGTCCACGTATGATTATAAAGTGACAGCCCGTGGGCCACCCACCGCCACGGTGGCACCACCTGGGTACTACATGCTTTTTGTTGTCCACGCTGGCATTCCCAGCCAAGCCGTTTGGGTCAAGGTGGTTTAATTTTAGTGAATATTTTGTTCACTTTTAATGCAGAGTAATGCATGCACGCACAAATTTATTATATAGATGAGATATATGCACAGCTAGAGGTTTTTTTTTTGTGAGGAACGGAGTATATAAGAAAAGTAGGTGACATTAGAAAAGACTTTTGAAAAAAGAAAAAGGGGAGAGAAAGGGAGAAGGAGGAGGAGACTTAGAAAGATACCCCTGAAGCCTAGCCGAGGAGAGTTCTTATCAGACAGTTAGCTTGAAGTGTCTTTGCCTACACTGTAACCGTGACCTTTTCTACCACGTAGAACTAGTTTTTGCACCCACGCTCTAAAAATTTATTGTTTGGGCTTGTTGGGCTAGAAACCCATCATTTTTCTGGGTCCAATCCAAATTGAGTCCCTACATCAGTAAATCTAGTGCTGCTTTTGCTTTTTTCTTAGATACCCATTTCTTATTTCAGTGATTTATCAGTTGGGTCTTACTCAATTTGTCTTCTTTTTTCTTTTTTTCTTTTTTGGGTTTTGTGTTTTATGGGTTAATGATATGGAAGAATAATTATAGTAATTAGTAAATAATTTTTTTGTTGCTTAATTTGGAGCTAATAGTTTGTCCACGTGCATATGATGCTGAGCTTACAAATTTTTTTTTTTGGTTAATTTTGTTCCCTTTTTCCTCTATTATATCTAAGACTCGAATTAGTATGGAGTATGGACCTATTTATAGTTTAATTTAGTTAGTAAAATAATTTCTCATTTCTACATATTTTCTCTTCATTAGGTTGGATGTGCGCTTCTTCTTCTTGTTTTTATTTTCTTAATGTTTAAAATAATTTTTTTTTAATCTATGCATTTTGCAATCACTGATGTTTTTGGTGGTTGTTGGCTTGTAATTATCTAATAGTGGGTATTAAGCTTTTGAATTGGTATGACAATAATGTTGTTCAGGTAATTTAGCCGTGTGAATCTTATGAAGTGGAAGTGAGAATTATGACAAAATTTGTCATACTTTTTTTGGGTCATAATTGAGTGCCCTCTCCATTTCTTTATGGCCTTCTTGCTTTCTAGATTGACAAAAAATGTATATGCTTTGGGAAGCTATAATGGGAAGCTCATAGTAATAATTTGTTGTCCACTATATTGCTACAAGTGAAGCTTCAATTATCAAATTGTTACTCTTTCTCATCATGCAGTTCCTCTCATTCTTTACTTTGGTTTCCAATAGATACCAAATGATGTTTTGAGCATTTTGGCTTTAGCTAAAAGTGGCTTTAGATACTTAAAGCATACTATATATAAACATGTAATTTTGTTGAATGTAAATAGAGTCAGAGAAAAATAAAGACCGTCGTTCTAAACAGGATGACTTACATACTGCTAGTTCTTGTAGCTATGTTGTGCACGCTGCAAAAAAAGGTAATAAATATTATGACTATTTTTTAAATGATTTTGACTTCTCCTAAAGTTTATATAGAACCAATATTCATCATTACATAAATATGTTGTTCATAATGTAGGTAAAAACGGAAGATGGACGTCCTGTAGAGCGTGCAGTATTATATCAAATACTACACACTCGTAAAGATAGATCTGCAGTTAATCCTGTAGTGCATGCAAAAATGGAGAGTAATTTCTCCATTGTAGTTGGGGGTAAACAAAATAGGAATTCGAAAAACAATATTATAGTTTTTCCCTTCAAAGTTGTCTAAAGATGAGCTTTGTTCAAATAATTCAAGTCTTAGAAGTCTTGCAAAATATTGTATATAACTTTTGAACCAGCATGTCTTTTTGACAAAAACCCAAGCATATGATGGAATCCCATGTGGTTGTTTGAACACGTGTGTAACTATTTTGAATCAATGATAATTGTTATTGATGATTCTTTTATATCAATGTTAGCCAATACGCATTCCTTTTTATTGTGGGGTCATTTGATTGTTGGATTACATAGCAAACTCCATTTCATTGTGGAAATATTCTTACTGAGTCGAGGCCTCTATGCTTAGTTCCTTTGTTATATTACAGCATACGCAGTGGATGTAAATGACTTCCTTCTTTTCTTTTTTCTTTTTTTGGAGAGGTTCATGTGGTGAGTTGCCTATAGATTGTCAATTTTCTCTTGAGGGTTACTGGTACATATTGGTGCTTGCTTGTCCCATCCTATATATATGTATATATATGTTGTGGGGTCATTTTAACTATATGATTTGACACTTTTTTGTTTTATTCAAACCCAAATATCAAAACAAAATGAAGGAATTGTTGGTTGAGCCTTCGAATCAATTGCAGTCATCTGACACAAAGGTAGTATTGCATGGTCAACAGATGATATGTTTGCCAAAGTGATGGATAAAGAGCGCAAAGTTCGTATTCATGGAATAGGATTTGGTCTAAGCCAAAGTGGTCGAAGTAGCAAGAGTGCTCTCACGGACATTGACATACACTCAAGTCAAGCAAGGGACAACGAAGTTGCACAACTGAAGGCTTCCTTGGCTACTATGGAGGAGAAACTAGCAAGTTTTGACGAAATGAAGGAAAGACTTAGTCAATTTGAAGAAATGGAGAAAAGAATGGCTCACATGCTTCAACAATACAACAAATTCTTCACAATGCAATCAAGATATAACAAAGACTTAGTCAATGTTTTTCTCTTTGTAAGCACTTTGTTGTTGTTGGAGTGCTTGATTTCTTTTGTGATTGGGATTCGCTATTGTGTTTATCTATTTTTACTTATGTCAATTATTGGTCAAGTATATTAACAGTTGGGCTTATAGCTTAAAATTGAATAAGCCATAAAATTTGGGGTTTAAAGTAAATAATCAAAGTAATAGTTTTGTGTAGTGACTCTTTTTCTAAACTAGGGCCCTAATTATTAAAGGGAGAGAGTTTAGGATTGAGAAGACTCTACATAATTATGTAGACTAATAGTATTACATTTTTTTTTTTTATTTAAAATTAATGGAGCTATTTTAAAAATATAAATTAACAAATTGACATCAAATAAGAATTTTCGCTCAACATATTCTTTGCCATATTTTGTTTGGCTACTTGTTACTTATTTATTTATTTATTTTGGGAGAGAGCCAATCCTAGGCCTAAAGGCCACTTTGGCCATAATCCAGGGACCTATGGAGAAAGGCTCCCAAATGTGGGAGAAATAAGTGATTTTTTTATTATTTAGAAAATATATATGAACTGTACTTATTTTTTCCCTCCACTTATAAGAAGGCCTATGAATTAATATAAATTCATCCCAATTATCATTAAGTGAATTAGTTATATTAATCAAAAAGAGTAAGTCATATTAAAAAGAGACAAGTCAATTTTAAAATGACTTTTAGAGGTTTAAAACATAAGAGACATGTCTTCATTTAATTTTTTCCCATTTTTTCCTTGGTAATATTTTCTTGTCATTCTATTCCATTTATACGTACTTATTAAGTAATCATACTTTGTATGTAGGACGTTCCTTTGGTCCAATAATCTCCAGCTCTCCAAAAATCATCAGCCCGCATCCCATCAACCAGGCAACTTATAAGTTTTATCTTGGTGTTCGAGGACTTTTTTGTGCACAAAGAACTACGGAAGAACAACCGCATTTTTTGCAAGTGTTGAAGGATATTTTTAAACACTTTGGAACTTTGATTATGGTATTAGCTTAATTTCAGCGGTTGTTTTATTCAAAGGACCACATCTTTTTTGTTAATCTTATGATGGTGGTTATAGACAATGTTATGTATTTGATAATATATTTCTATGTTAATATTACGTTAATTTAGAGACATTTATGGTGTTGTTAATTAGTTACATTTGTGGTATTGTGTTAGTAGAACTAAAACTATTACAAGTTCTTTGTAACAGGTCTGTGAACAATTTATTTATCCGTAAACAGTGGTTTTAAAACCCATAGGAAAAAAAAAAAAAAAAAAACCTTATAGCGGCTGTCAAAAAGCACCACTAAAGGTGCATATTTTATGCTCATCGCCCGCCACTTAGGTTCAAACATATAGCAATGTGTCTCCTTGCCGCTAAAGGTTCACACATATAGGGGCCTTTCTCCTTGCCGTTAAAGGTACGCACATATAGCAGCGTTTCCACTTGCCACTAAAAGTGCAATTAGTCCAATTTAATTAATTGCCTATAGCGGCGCCGTGTGCCCGCCGCTAAAAGTTAATTGACACAAATTCTAACATTGTATGGCGGCGGTTTTATGCCCGCCGCAATAAACCAAAACAACCGCTAAATAGTGTATCTACCGCAGCGCTTTTTGTTACCGCCACAATAGCACCTACCGCTAAAGGTCAAATGTACCTTTAGTGGTGGTTTTTGGGGCTTCAACGCCGGTTTTGGCCCGCTACAATTGATCTTCTTTTTTTTTTTTTTTTTTTTGGTGGTAGTGTAACTGAATTGCTCTTAAAATTTTATAAAAAAAAACAACATTAATAACGGACCTAAATATTCAAAAAAAAAAAAAAAATCTTGACCCATGACGACAAGTTGAACAAGGGGGTTTCTTGTTATGGTATTTCCAATAGGAACTAAACGGAATCAATAACATTGGTTTAATTGATAAATAAGTTTTTGAGAGTTTTCTAGTTCGGAATTAGGTTGGGGATTGGATCATAGGAAGATGTTTGGGATGTGATGCAAATTTCAGTTTATTTGAGTTTTTGCTTTTTTTTGTACCATTTATAAGTTTCATTGTATTATTCAACTAGTTTTTAACATTTTTTTTATACTTTTAATAAAAAGTTTTTAATTTCAGCTAAATAAGCTGATGAATGTGAGTTGAATATATTTTTTTATATATATAATAGGTAGAAAATGAGAGAGAGAGAGAGAGAGGCGCATAAAAAAAATACAATTATGTCCATTACCACCAAATATTGTTAATGATACATGAATGTATTTAATATCTTAATTATGGCACATCCAGTATGCCCATTCAGTTAACAGAAGTTACTAATAAAGTAATTGTATTTGTAAGATGGTTTAACGCAATGACCATGGACATTACTAATTTTGAAATGAAATTAATATAATCCTAACCTAATAGCATTACAGCTAATTTCTTTTCTTTTTTTTTTTTTTTAAAAGTCACCAATACGTTACTTGACTGCATTTTATGAAAAGACAGTGAACTAAAATTTCACTTGTTTAAACTGTAAAATACATTACTTCCATTGCTTCACTATAAGGAAAACTGTCAATATTATATATTTGCTAGCTTCACTTAATCAGTCATGCAATTACATATTCAAACTAGAAGCAAATTAAAATAATTCATGCCCACAAAAAGAAAAAAGAAAAAAAACAACAAAATTAAGAAAGTAAGAATAACCAAAACGCTTAACATCTTAACAGTAACATTAATAATAGCACCCCCCCCCCCCCCCACCCCCCCAAAAAAAAA